>NC_091433.1:3282172-3439672 GCF_964237555.1 Oryctolagus cuniculus | reverse complement strand
CTGGTCCCCCCTCCCCCACCCCATCCCCCGCACCGTGGGTGTCCTGTAGGGGAGGGGCTGGGCCTGGAGCTGCTCACCCCACCCCCTGCCCAGGGAGCCTCCTGCAGGCCCAAAGCAGGCCTGCCTCCTAAGGTCTGGACTGCCTCTCCTCCCCCAGGAAAGCGGGGAGGGGTGGGGGACGGCCGTACATTCCATATAGGACCTGGTTCAAGTCCCAGCTGCTCCACTTCTGATCCAGCTCCCTGCTGTGGCCTAGGAAAGCAGCACCCACGGGGGAGACCGGGAGGAAGCTCCTGGCTCCTGGCTTCAGCCTGGCCCAGCCTGGCTGTTGTGGACATCTGGGGAGTGAACCAGCGGATGGAAGACCTCTCTCTGTGTCACTCTTTCAAATAATTTTTTTTTTTTTTTTTTTTTTTTGGACAGGCAGAGTTAGTGAGAGAGAGAGACAGAGAGAAAGGTCTTCCTTTTCCATTTGTTCACCCCCCAAATAGCTGCTACGGCAGGCGCGCTGCGCCGCTCCGAAGCCAGGAGCCAGGTGCTTCTCCTGGTCTCCCATGGGGTGCAGGGCCCAAGCACTTGGGCCATCCTCCACTGCACTCCCGGGCCACAGCAGAGAGCTGGACTGGAAGAGGAGCAACCGGGACAGAATCTGGCGCCCCGACCGGGACTAGAACCTGGGGTGCCAGCGCCACAGCCGGAGGATTAGCCTAGTGAGTCACGGCACCAGCCTCAAATGATTTTTTTAAAGATTTATTTATTTATTTGAAAGTCAGAGTTACACAGAGAGAGGAGAGGCAGAGAGAGAGAGAGAGAGAGAGGTCTTTCATCGGCTGATTCACTCCCCAATTGGCCGCAACAGCTGGAGCTGAGCCAATCAGAAGCCGGGAGCCAGGAGCTTCTTCTGGGTCTCCCACGCGGGTGCAGGAGCCCAAGGACTTGGGCCATCTTCCAGCTGGATCGGAAGTGGAGCAGCCGGGACACGAACCAGCACCCGTATGGGATGCCGGCACTGCAGCCGGTAGCTTTACCCACTCTGCCACAGTGCCGGCCCCTAAATAAATAACATGTTAAAACTGTTCAGAGAGAAACGGAATGAAGCACAAGTTAACGATTAGAAGCGGGGGCACGGGCACCTGGCACCTCGGTTAGGGTGCTGTCACACCCCGCACCCCAGTGCCTGGGTCCCAGCCCCGAGGACATTCGCTCAACCCAGCACCAGCTCGGCCCGTGGTGCAGAGCGGGGCCGGCTGAGCCTGCGGCGATGGAGGCTGCGGCCTGACCATCCGAGGTGCAGGGTCCCCGCAGGCCACCGAGCGGGGTAGCGGAGGGGCAGGGCGAGGGGGCAGCTGCGGGGCCACGGAGGAGCCCGGGGGGCATAGAGCGCGCCTGGGCCCCGCCCGGCTTCAAACCCAAGACCCAGGGGCTGGAGGCGAGGCCAGGCCGCCGCGGGTGCCCCGCGAGGGAGCTGCACCTGCAGCAGGCGCCCGGAGAGCCGGCTTCCGGCAGCGCGGCGCGGGCACCGCCCGGACGCGGCGGCAGAGGCGGAGCCGGGCAGGGAGCGCGCCCGCCCCGGGACCCGGAAGCCGGCTCTCCCCGGCGCCCGGGCCTGTCCCGCGCCTGTCCCGCGCCTGTCCCGCGCCTGTCCCGCCGCCGGGATGGGGCCGCCGCTCCTGCTCCTGCTGCTGCTGCTGCTGGCGCTGCGGCCGCCGGCGACCCGGGCCGCGGGCCCCCTGCGCGTCTTCGTGGTGCCGCACAGCCACATGGACGTGGGCTGGGTCTACACGGTCGAGGTAGGGCCCCCCCCACCCGGGACCCCGGTGCGGGCTGCAGCTAGGGGCGCCGAGCCAGGGCCGGCGCTGCCCCAACCTCAGCTTTGCCAGGGCAGCCTGGGGCCGGAGGGAGTGGGCAGGCTGCAGGCAAGTGGATGTCAGGTGACAGCTGGGCGGCTGGCCAGGCTGGCCCCTGCCCCCAGGGGACAGGCTTTGGGGGCGGGGCTGTGCTCGGGACCTCGGGCAAGGACCTGGCGTGCTGGGCCCTAGTGTCCCCTCCTGTCTGCTGACAGCAGTACAGGGCGTCCTGTGCTGGGGGGAGGGCCAGCCCCACCTCCATCAGCATGTCCGAGGCCTCCAGCGCTGTTAGGAGTCACGTGGCGCCAGTGGCTCCCACTGCTCTGAAGGAGGCAGAGCCCAGCACCCCGCCGGCCACGCTGGCCACAGGGCCCTTACACTGGCTGTGCCTGCTGCCCAGAAAGCCGCCTCCCAGAACCCGCAGCGTTCGGTCCCTCTTTGTTCCTTGATCCTCACCTGCCCCAGAGTGGGTGAATGAATGAATGAATGAATGATGTGTGGTGAGAGTTCAGAGAGAGGACCCCGATCCTGAGGTCTCCGAGGTAGGCGCTGGAAGCGCAGCACCTGCCCTCCCCCGCCCCGAAACGGCCAAGTACACAAACAAGACCCCCGTGCTGGGGTTAGAGGAGGTCCGTGTGCGACAGCAGGGCAGTGATGAGCAGAGACAGGAGAGGACTTGGGGCCACGCGAGGTATCCGCTCCCAGGGCGCATCTCTGGGCGGAGACCCCCCAGTGGAGGGGCTTAGAGGGCGGGAGAAGCAGGGGCCGGCGTTGGGGTGCAGCCGGTTAAGCCACTGCTGGCGACGCTGGCATCCCGTACGGGCGCCAAGTCGGTCCTGGCCGCTTGCTTCCGCGCCAGCTCCCTGCTCCTGCCCTGGGAAAGCAGCGGAGGATGACCCCGGTGCTGGGCCCTGCACCCCGGGGAGACGAGGTAGAGTCGGGCTCCTGGTTTCTTCCTGCCCAGACATGGCTGTTGCGGCCATTTGAGGAGTGAACCAGCGGATGGAAAATATTTCCTTCTCTCTCTCGGTCATTCTGCCTTTCAAATAAGGAAATGAGGGTTTTTTTAATGAATTTATTTATTCATTCATTTGAGAGCAGAGTTACAGACAGAGAGAGAGAGAGACCTTCCATCTGCTGGTTCACTCTCCAAATGGCTGCAGTGACCAGGGCTGGGCCAGGCCAAAGCCAGGAGCCTCCTGGGGGTCTCCCACGTGGGCGCAGGGGCCCAGGGACGTGGGCCGTCTCCGCTGCTTTCCCAGACACAGCAGCAGGGAGCCGAATCGGAAGTGCAGCAGCCAGGCCCGGAACCGGCGCCCTTGTGGGAAGCCGGCGCTGCAGGCCATGGCTTAACCCGCTGTGCCACAGCACCGGCCCTGGAAATAAGTCTTTAAAACAGAAAAAGAAGGAGTTGGGAGAAGCATTCCTGCCCCTCCCAGTTTCCAGAAGAACAAACCGAGGGGAGGCTGGTGCCTGGCCCAGTGTGGCACCTCCTCTCCATTCCTGAGATGCCCGTGCCCCGGGCCCAGCCGCGGCGGGGACAGGCGGCTGCACCACTGCGCTCCCAGCCACCGCTCTCCCCATCTCAGCCCGAGCAGGCCCTCTCGGGTCACCAGGCCACACCCCTGCGGGCAGCTGCCCCACCCTCTGTGCACCTCTGCCCTCCCCCGGGAGCCCCCTCCTCAGCAAAGGGCAGAGGTGGGAGCAGTGAAGACGGGCAGGGCACAGACCCTGCCCCTGGCTGGGGACACGACACTGGGTCTCGCTGGACTTTCATCTTTGCTCCCCGGGGCCAGACCCCGTGGGGCCCCCAGAGGTGGGAGCTGATACGGTGGTGCCCCCTCCCCAGGAGAGCCTGCGGGCGTACGCGGCCAACGTGTACAGCACCGTGGTGGAGGAGCTGGCGCACGGGCAGCAGCGCAAGTTCATTGCCGTGGAGCAGGAGTTCTTCCGGCTGTGGTGGGACAGCATCGCCTCGGACCGGCAGAAGCGCCAGGTAAGGCTAGTGACGGCGGTCGGCCGGGCTGGCCCAGGCAGAGGCCGCGAGAGAGGAGCAGCCCCAGGCGGGAGGCTCACCGGGGTTCTGGCTGTGTGGGCTGTTGGCGGGATCCTCTGCTTCCAAGGCTGTGGGCAGGTGCACGCCTGGAGAGAGGGTATTTGCAAAGCCGCCCCCTTCCGGCTCATCTTGGAAAACAAGCCAGCTGCGGCTCCCCAGCCGGGCATCCCCAAGAGGCAGATCCAGCTGGTGCAGACGGGCGCCGCCCCACCGCTGGGCACTCCCCCCATGGCCCGGAGCCCCCGCCCCCGTCCTCTCACCTGTGTGGCTGGCTGGCTGCTGCCCCGGGCAGGGGTCGATGGCCCGGGCTGCGGCTGCAGCAGGCCGCTCCCAGGGGTGACCTCGCCTGCTCAGAGGCCCAGCACCTAAAGCACGCCCAGCAGCTCCTCGCCCCTTCCTCCCCGACGTCCCCCCTCCCCCAGGGCGGCGCCACCCGCCCAAGGCCCGAGGCTGAGTCGGCAGAGTGGGCCGTCGGCCTGGTACTGCTGGAGCTGTGCCTGCAGCCTGGGCAGTCAGGGAGCCCGACCTCGGACGGCCCCTTGCTGCCTGCGGGGTGGGCGGCACTTCTACACGTGGCCTGTCTTCCAGAGAGGTGTGGCCAGGCGGGGGCCTGGGAGAGACCCGGGGGCACACGGCCTGGCGCAGGGCCGGCCTGCAGAATCGCGGGTGAAGGGAGAGGCAGGGCTGAGGGCTGTGCAGCGCTGGACGGGACCACCGTGGGTGCGGCGCGTGGACGCTGCCTGGTGGGGGCGGGGAGGAGGGGTGACAGTGTCCGAGGACGGCGGCGGCGCGGGACTCCGGGACGGGGGCAGGGGAGTTCTTTGTGCTGTTCCGGCAGCATCTTTGTAAGTTTGAGTTCTCTCCAGGGTAAAAGCGTGGGTGCACTCACGGCGAGTTGGTCGAGGAGGAAGCGATGAGTCCGTGTTGGCGCGTCCCTGGGACAGGCGCCAGCAATTAACACACAGCCCGTGTCGGGTGTGTGTTCAGGCCTCCACTCCACTTTTTTGTTTTTTTGGTTTTTTTTTTTTAAGATTTATTTATTTGAAAGTCAAAGTTACACAGAGAGAGAAGGAGAGGCAAAGAGAGAGAGAGAGGAGAGGCAGAGAGAGAGGTCTTCCATCCGATGGTTCACTCCCCAGATGGCCACCATGGCTGGAGCTGGGCTGATCTGGAGCCAGGAGCCAGGAGCTTCCTCCGGGTCTCCCACGTGGGTGCAGGGGCCCAAGGACTTGGGCATCTTCCACTGCTTTCCCAGGCACGTTAGCAGGGAGCTGGATCAGAAGAGGAGCAGCCGGGACTCAAACCGACAGTCATATGGGATGTCGGCACCAGCCCCAGTAATTATTAAAAAAAAAAAAAAAAAAAGGAACCAGCCAGTAACTATTTTTAAAAAATTTAATTTTAATCCATGCCAGACCAGGATGAAGACCCATGAGAGGTTTTCAAAACATCTGTGGAGGCCGGCGCCGTGGCTCACTAGGCTAATCCTCTGCCTCCGGCACCGGCACCCCAGGTTCTAGTCCCGGTCAGGATGCTGGTTCTGTCCCGGTTGCCCCTCTTCCAGGCCAGCTCTCTGCTGTGGCCAGGGAGTGCAGTGGAGGATGGCCCAAGTGCTTGGGCCCTGCACCCCATGGGAGACCAGGAAAAAGCACCTGGCTCCTGGCTTCGGAGCGGCGCAGCACGTCTGCCGTAGCAGCTATTTGGGGGGTGAACAAATGGAAAAGGAAGACCTTTCTCTCTGTCTCTCTCTCTCACTGTCTAACTCTACCTGTTAAAAAAAAAATCTGTGGAAATGTGTATTACGAAAGAATTTCCTGCTGTGGCGTAGCGGGTAAAGCCACCAGCTACAGCACCAGCATCCCATATGGGTGCCAGTTCTAGACCCGGCTGCTCCACTTCCCATCCATCTCTCTGCTGTGGCCTGGGATAGCAGTAGAAGATGGCTCAAGTCCTTGGGCCCCTGCATGCATGCGGGAGACCCGGAAGAAGCTCCTGGCTCCTGGCTTCAGCCTGGACCAGCTCCGGCCGTCACAGCCATTTGGGGAGTGAACCAGCGGATGGAAGACCTCTCTCTCTCTGCCTCTTCCTCTGCCTCTCAAATAAATAAATAAATCTTAAAAAAAAAAAAAAGTACGCATGGATTTCAGATTTTTGCACTGACATCAACTTATCCTGTGAGTCCACTTCTGTGGCCTTTCTCCGTGGCCACACGTGCACGTCGAGTGCCGGCCTGGGGGGGGGGTGTTTTCCGGGGGGGAGGGCCGGACGGTGCAGCCAGGGCATCCGTGTCCTGGCGCTGCGGAGGAGGCTGGGTGAACGCTTCGAGAGGACGGGGCGGTGAGGGCCGTGCCCCAGGCCCCACGCGCCGCCTCCCCTGCGCCCGTGCAAGGTCCGCCAGCTCCTGCAGGAAGGGCGCCTGGAGTTCGTCCTCGGGGGCCAGGTGATGCACGATGAGGCCGTGACGCACTTGGACGACCAGATCCTGCAGCTCACAGGTGTGTCAGGGCCCTGGGCACCCGGCCGGGCCGGGCAGGGCGTGGGCGCGCAGGGCTGGGCTCTGGGAGGGGGCGAGAGCGTGGACTCCTGGCCTGCCGCGTCTGGACGCTGCCAGCCCCCAGCCCTGGGACCCTGGGCAGGGGGCGTAGCCGCACTGTGGCTCACGCACTCCCCGCCGGGGAGTCTGACGGTCGTGGTTCCTTCCAAGGGGTGTGTGAGGTTCACGCTGGGGCAGTTAAACAGAGCGTTTCTGGTGGAATGGGTGGTTCCCTGGTGTTAGCTGCCTTCAGCCCCACCATCATCACCACCACTGCCTCCGTCGTTGCCACCATCACCAATCCACCATCCGTGTCACAAGTACTGACTCCACCACCATTACCACCACCGTCACTGTCACCACTGCCACTGTCACCACCCCATACCAGTGCCACCACCATCACCAACACCACCATTGCCACCACCACCGCCATCACCAATCCACCATCCGTGTCACAAATACTGACTCCACCACCATTACCACCACCGTCACTGTCACCACTGCCACTGTCACCACCCCATACCAGTGCCACCACCACCATCACCAACACTGCCACTGTCACCACTGCCACTGTCACCACCCCATACCAGTGCCACCACCACCATCACCAACACCACCATTGCCACCACTACCTGCACCACCACCATCACCACCTCCACGTCACCATCACCATTGTCACCGTCACCACCATCACCAATCCACGTCACCATCACCACTGCCACTGTCACCACCCCATACCAGTGCTACCCCACCACCAACACCACCATTGCCACCACCACCGCCATCACCAATCCACCGTTGCCACCACCACCCCCATCACCAGTCCACATCACCATCACCATTGCCACCACCACCACCATCACCAACACCACCATTGCCACCACTACCTGCACCACCACCATCACCAGTCCACGTCACCATCACCGTTGTCACTGTCACCGCCCCACCTCGGCTGCGCACCCAGAGTGCGGCCGCGTTGCTCACCGTTTGCCCAGTGCTCCCGCCGCAGCCCCGCCGCCAGGTCCCCCGGGCAGGGAGCTGAGGAAGCCCCGCGGCTCTCAGTCTCGCTTTGCAGTTGCAGAGCCTGAGACCCAGAGGAGGGGCGTGGCTGCAGGGCAGGTGGCCGGGACTGGCGGCGGGAGCTCCGGGTCCACGGCCATCACAGCGCGGGCCCGGGCGGAGGGGACTCGTCCGGGATGTTCTCAGCACGCTCTCCCTCCGCCCCTCCCTGGCCTGGGGTCTTCCCCTGCCTCGGTGTCCCACCGCCTGATTTCCAGGCGTCACCCAGCCCCTGGGCATGGCCATTCCACCTGGAAGCTGGGGTCCCAGCCACACCCCTCTTCCCAGGCCTTCACATCCCTTTCTCTGGGAGTTGTTGTTTAAAGTGAGCTGGTTTTTAAAATTTCTTTTAAAGAAGATTTATTTATTTATTTGAAAATCAGAGAGAGGGAGAGACAGAGAAGTCCTCCATCTGCTGGTTCACCCCCTAGTTGGCCCAAACAGCGAGGACTGGGCCAGGCTGAAGCCAGGAGCTTCTTCCGGGTCTCCCACATGGATGCAGGGACCCAAGCTCTTGGATCATCTTTCGCTGCTTTTCCAGGCCATCAACAGAGAGCTGGATCGGAAGAGGAGCAGCCAGGACTTGAACCGGCACCCATATGGGATGCCGGCACTGCAGGCTGTGGCTTTACCCACTACACCACAGCCCCAAAATTTGTGTTTTATTAGAAGTGGAGAGAGGTCTTCCATGCACTGACTCACTCCCCAAATGCCCACAGCAGCCCGGAGTGTGCCAGGCTGCGGCCAGGAGCCCAGAGCTCCATCCAAGTCCCCACGTGGGTGACAGGGACGAAGCACTTGAGCCACCATCACTGCCTCCCGGGTGTGCGTTAGCCTTTGATAGGGCGCAGCCTGTACCGAAAACTCACACGGGCGTAGCGTTTGGTGCAGCAGGTACGCTGCTGTGTTACAAAAACCTGGGGTGGGACGTCGGCGCCGGGGGCTCCGCGGGAATCGGTTCCTGAGCCTGAGCACCGATCCCGTTTCTGACGACAGAGAGGCTCCCCAGCGCCCCGTTGGCCGGCGCGGCCTGGGTGGGGTTCAGCTGCAGCCTGCGTGACTCAGGACCGCCCTGCCCGTGGCCGGTGGGTGCGGTGTGTTTGTAAGGGAGACCCCGGGGCAGGTTCCTGGGGCAGGTTTGTGCCTGGAGTCACGGAAGCAGAGCTTAGGTCGTCTGCCCTCCCTGGGAAGCCACCGCGCACGGCAGCCCCGGACGGCTGGGAGCGGCCGCTTTGCGCGGTCGTTGTCGGCCGCTGCCCTCCTCCGTCTCCGGCTGTGACCCTGCTTCCTGTCCTCTCCCTGTGACGCCCGCGTCCGTATCAGAGCGCCTGGGCTGCCGACCCCACTGCACTTGCAAACCCGCTTCCTGCTCACGCACACCCTGGAGGGCGCAGCCATGGCGCAAGCACTGGGGTTTCTCTGCCTCTTGCTCTCCCTGTCACTCTGCCTTGGGCATAAATAAACGCATCAATCTTTAAAAAGAAGAAGGACAGAGCAGAACGTGGGGCCGGGGGCCGGGGCTGGCTGGGAGCCCGTGTTTCGGGGGCAGGGGCTCTGCCGGGAGCCCGTGTTTCGGGGGCAGGGGCTCTGCCGGGAGCCCGTGTTTCGGGGGCAGGGGCTCTGCCGGGCAGGTGGAGTCGTTCTGCTCCCGCGTGCCCCCAGAAATGGGCAAGGCGCAAATCTCACGTTCGCATTTAAACGTGCAAATTAGGGGCTGGCGTTGTGGCACGGCAGGTTACACCGCCGCTGGTGACACTGGCATCCTATATCGGGGTGCCCGCACCGGCTCCCGTTCCGGCTGCTGCACTTCTGATCCCACTGCCTGTGTCGCGGCTGGGAAGAGAGTGAGGGCGGCCCACCTGCTCGGGCCTGGCCACCTGCAGGGGAGACCAGGAAGGAGCTGCAGGTTCCTGGCTTCAGCCCGGCCCAGCCCTGGCCGTTGCGGTCATTTGAGGAGGGAATCAGTGGGTCGGACCATCTTTCTCTCACCTTCTCTCTCTGTCACCCTGTGTTCAAATAAACAAATGCATCGTTTTTAAAAGTAAAGTTGGAAATGAAATCCTTCGAGCCGCCAACAGCGCAGGGTTCTGGGGACCCGGTCCCGCCCACCAGCGAGCTTCCGTTGTTTGCAGAAGGACATGGGTTTCTGTACGAGACGTTCGGCATCCGGCCCAGGTTCTCCTGGCACGTCGACCCATTCGGCGCCTCTGCCACGACCCCCACCCTGTTTGCCCTGGCCGGCTTCAACGCGCACCTCATCTCCCGGATAGACTACGACCTGAAGGACGCCATGCAAGAGGCCCAGGTGGGTCCACGCTGCATGGAGAGCCGGGGCGCAGGCCAGAGCCCCGCACCAGCCGCCAGGCTGTCCTCCCCCAGCCTTTCCTGTGCCGGGGCTGCCCTCTCCTCCCACACAGCTCACTTCTCCCGGAGTCACAGCCCCACCAGGACACTCCTGCTTCAAGACCCCTCCCTGCCCCCCCCCCGCAGCTGGGCTGGGCGTGGCCTGAGCCTCCCCAGGGACCAGGGCAGAGCCACACCCAGCGATCAGTGGCCGGAGGTCTGCAGCCAGGCTGGGCGCTTTGAGCTGGGGGAAGGGCTATGGAGGCAGGGTGACTCTAGGCCTTCTGGCTGCCTACAGGGGCCTAAAACCGCAGCCGTAAACTGCAGGCGTCTAGAGCTCGCCCCAGGCTGGGGCCAAGTACCAGTCACCCTTCACTGCCTTAGAGTAAACAGAAGGTGCTGCCTGTGGGCGTGCACTCAGAAGCACCGGGCCTGGAGCCCTAGCCCCAATCTCTAGGTGGCAAGAGAGCCCTGCCAGGCCGTGCTGAGCCCTGAGCCTCCCTCCTGGGTCGGCTCTGCCTCACCTTCGGCAGGTGTGGCTCTCCCCACCTCTCACGCAGAAGCCAGGGTTTGCGTGCGGTCCCTGGGCCCAGCCCTGCTCTGGTCCCAAGCACTCTTGTCACTCGGGCAGGGGTAGCCGGCTCTCGGCCTCCCTGGCAGGGTCCCAGCAGAGCTGGAGTGAGCCCGCTCCGGGAGTGGGCCGGAGGAGTGAGCGGCACCTCCCGTGTGGCTCTGGGAGGGGCGGGAGGAGGCGGGAGAGGGAGCTCTAGTGGTGGAAGGCTGCGCGAGGGGCAGGCGAGGGCAGGCAGGAGAGCCCGGTCGGGAGGCGGGCACTGCCCTGGGCCTCAGCCTGTGTCCCCGGGCCTGCAGGCGCTGCAGTTCGTGTGGCGAGGGTCCCGGTCGCTGCCCGAGCAGATCTTCACGCACGTCATGGACCAGTACAGCTACTGCACCCCCTCCCACATCCCCTTCTCCAACAGGTGCGTGCCCTGTGCAGCTGCCCCCGGCGTCCACGCGCGCCTTCCCAGTCACTGTAAGGCCTCCCCAACAGACGGGGTCCTGTCAGGACCCCCTTTGTCCAAATGAAGAAACAGGCTCAGGCCCCCAGCCAAGGGCCCCAGCCGGCGATTCGGGGGTGCGGGGGCCCCGAGCGCCGCCTGTCCTGGTGCAGGGTTCTCTAAGGGGCCAGCTCCTCACGCTGCCTCCCGGGAGGCTCACAGCCTGGCCCTGCCCTGCCGGGTCCCTCCCTGCTCCGGGCAACGCGAGGCAGCCGAATGCTGATGCCGGGGCCGCCTTCCACGGCCCATCACCTCTGCTGGTCGGCGTGGTGACAGCTGCTCCTGCCTCCTCCCACCTGGGCGTGGAGTGTGCGGGTTCCAGCTAAGGGGGGGGGGGGTGTCTGGGATGATGTGGTTGGGAAGGGAGCCCCCCGGCACAGGCTGGCTTTGTTGGGGGGGGGCTGGGCACGAGGGTTCATCCCCGCCCCAGCCACGGCGCTCAAGGGATCACAAGGAAGCAGGCAGGAGGTGTGGGAGGTGGAAGGGGTCACGGGGCGAAGCTGTGGGCCACGCCCCTCTCCTCACGGTCATGGGGACTGCATCTGTGCCACCGCCTCCCATTCCCGGTTTATTTATTTTACTTGAAAGTCAGTTACACAGAGAAAGGAGAGGCAGAGAAAGAGGGAGAAAGGTCTTCCATCCACTGGTTCACTCCCCGGATGGCCGCAACAGGTGGAGCTGTGCCGATCTGAAGCCAGGAGCTTCCTCTGGGTCTCCCACGCGGCTGCAGAGGCCCGAGGACTTGGGCCATCCTCCACTGCTTTCCCAGGCCACAGCAGGGAGCTGCATTGGAAGTGGAGCAGCCGGGTCTCGAACCAGCACCCATATGGGATGCCGGCACTGCGGGCAGCGACTTCACCCACTACACCACAGCGCCGGCCCCTCCTCCACTTCTGCCCCAGCTCCCTGCTAATGCATCCCAGGAAGCTCAAGTGCCCGGGGCCTGGCACCCATGTGGGAGGCCCAGATAAGTCTTCTGACTCCAGGCTGGCCCAGGCCTGCCTGTTGTGGGCACTGGGCAGTGAATCAGTGGGCGGACCTCTCTCCAGACTACTGAGCTTTGGCCACCTCCCACGTTTTGTACCAAGGCGAGAATCTCACCCCAGCCCGAGCCTTCTGGGGGTCCTGAGACCCCAGCTCTGAGCAGGGAGGTGACCGGAGGAGGGCGTGGGCAGGCAGGTCTCACCTGGTCAGCATCAGAGCTCCAGAGAGTGGGGAGCAGAGGCGGAGGGCTCCGCGTGGCAGCTGGTGGGGGCGGGCTGGGGCCACATGGGGCCACAGGCGGCCCCAGCCTCAGCCCTGCCGTGTGCAGAGCTGCTGAGCTCTCCCCCAACCCCCTCCCCTCCTGCAGGTCAGGGTTTTACTGGAATGGCGTGGCCGTCTTCCCAGAGCCGCCCCGGGATGGGGTGTACCCCAACATGAGTGAGCCTGTCACCCCCGCCAACGTCCAGCTCTACGCCGAGACCCTGGTGGCCAACGTGAAGCAGCGAGCTGCCTGGTTCCGCACCCCGCACGTCCTCTGGCCCTGGGTAAGGCGGGGTCCCAGGCCCTGGGGGCATCCAGCCCCTGCACCCAGGACCACCTGGGCTCGCGTCCAGCTACACCCAAGTCGGTTTCCATCCAGGCCCTCGAAGCTCCATCATTCTCCAGGGCCTCACCCCACCCACCCGACAGCCCCTCCCCGGGTCACCCCCACCACCCACCCGACAGCCCCTCCCCAATGCCAGCCTCCAGCCGCCACCCTGCACCCCTCCCTCCCCACCCCAGCGCGTGGGGCTGAGGCCAGGCCCCAATCCCGTCTCCCTCCCTAGTCCCCGCGCGCCTTCCTCTGGGGCCAGGAATGGTTCCTGCTTCCTGTGCTCCACGTGGGGTCAGAATGAGGCCCCCAGGGGCTCCACCCCACCTTGTCACCCTCATCACCAGCCTCTCACGGGCACCCACTGTGTGCCAGGCGCTGTCTCACCCACCTACCTGGCACCACCACGCCCAGGAGGCAGGGCTGCTGGGACTTGAGGAAGCCGAGGTCCAGAGAAGTTAGGGGATGGTCCTGAGGCCACCGGGCAGGGTGGGAGGAAGGGGCGGAGTCGGTGTTCACACTGGTTCCCAGACCTGGGCCCTAACACAGCCGGCCTGTCAGAGCCGCCCGCTGGCGCCAGCCACGGGCGCTGGCGTGGAGCCCCGGTTGGCTCCATGGCCGGAAGCTCAGGGCAGCACCCCTGTCTGGCCCGCAGGGATGCGACAAGCAGTTCTTCAACGCCTCGGTGCAGTTTGCCAACATGGACCCCCTGCTGGGCCACATCAACAGCCGGGCGGCCGAGCTGGGGGTCACGGTGCAGTACGCCACGCTGGCCGACTACTTCCAGGCTCTGCACGCCCTCAATGTCACCTGGCGTGTCCGGGACCACCACGACTTCCTGCCCTACTCCTCAGGTATGAGCCCCAGGGAGGGCGCAGACTGCCCACCAAGCCTGCGGGGGCCCCGGGCAGGCCCTGTGCTGGGCCCACCTGCTCGCCCCACCTGGACGTCCTGGCTGCTTCCCACAGGCCTGACCTCAGTGCCGCCTGCACGGGGCCCCCGGGAGCCCCCCCCACTCCTCTGCCTGAGCATTGGCACCGAGATCGGCAGACACCTGCCGAGCATCCCCCAGGCCTGGGCTCCCTCCTTTAACTGCGTGGGCGCGGGACCTTGCCCGTACGTTCAGTGGGCAGGCCATTGCAGACACGGCCCAGCCTCAAACTGGGGACACAGCTGGGGCTGCTACCAAAGCTGGGTCCCCGCGCCTGGTGCCGAGGGTCTCAAGGCGAGAGGCCGTCCACTCTGATGACAGACGAGGGCAGGAACTACACCCTCCCGCCTGAGGCCGTCCACTCTGATGGCCTAGGTTTCCTTAAGATTTATTTAATTATTGGGAAGTCGGAGTTACAGAGGGTTCAGACAGAGAGAGAGGTCTTCCATCCACTAGTTCACTCCCCAAGTGGTTGCAACAGCCAGAACTGGGCCAAGCCGAAGCCAGGAGCCGGGAGCTTCTTCTGGGTCTCCCACACGGGTGCAGGGGCCCAGGACTTGGGCCATCCTCTACTGCTTTCCCAGGCCACAGCAGAGAGCTGGATCAGAAGTGGAGCAGCCGGGACTCGAACTGGTGCCCATATGGAATGCCGGCCCTGCAGGCTGGGGCTTTACTTGCTCCGCCACGGTGCTGGCCTCTGGTCTGGGCTTTCAGAGGAGGTTGCAGGTGGCCCTGTAAGGAGGCGGGGTGGGCCTGGGGGCCGGGTCTCGGACGTCAGCGCGGGTCCCCGGGAGCGCGCTTGGCAGCGTGGCTGTGTCAGGAGGGCAGAGCACGGTTCTGCCCAACTCAGCAGCTGCGGTCCCCCCACCGGCAGCCTGGAGCCCCTGCTCCCTGGGCCTCAGCGTGGGTTCTGCCCCTGCAGACCCTGCACCTGCATTGTGCCGCCGGCCAGGGAGGGCAGGCCACCCTGGGCACGGCCCAGGCCTCTGCCGCCTCCTCGAGGCCAGGCTCTGGAGCGCCCAGTCGCCAACATACACGTGTCGGACAGACACCAGACACGTCATACACGTGTAGGACAGACACCAGACATGTCATACACGTGTCGGACAGACTCCGGACACGTCATATACGTGTCAGACACCAGACATGTCATATACGTGTCAGACAGACACCAGACACGTCATACACATGTCGGACAGACATCAGACATGTACACGTGTCAGACAGGCATCAGACATGTCATACACGTGTACGACAGACACCAGACATGTCATACATATGTAGGACAGACATCAGACACATCATACACATGTAGGACAGACACCAGGCACGTCATATACGTGTCAGACAGACACCAGACATGTCATACACGTGTCGGACAGACACCAGACATGTACACATGTAGGACAGACATCAGACATGTCATACACGTGTTGGACAGACACCAGACATGTACACATGTCAGACAGGCATCAGACATGTCATACACATGTCTGACAGACACCAGACACGTCATACACATGTCTGACAGACACCAGACACGTCATACACGTGTAGAACAGACACCAGACATGTCATACATGTGTCAGACAGACACCAGACACGTCATACACGTGTAGGACAGACATCAGACATATACACATGTCAGACAGACACCAGACATGTCATACACGTGTCAGACAGACACCGGACACGTGGGCAGTCACAAGCTCAGGGACTGCATTCCTTCACCAGAATATGAAGGAAAAACAAAACAAAACAAAACAAAACAAAACAAAACAAAACAAAGGTGCGTCTGGGCCAGCGGCAGGGCCCCACCCACTGGGTTGTTTCAGAAACGCAGTGAGACAAGGGAAGCTGCCGCCTGCTGGGCTGTTAATAACTATGACGTCATCCCCGGGGCCCTGGCCACAGCCCGGCCCCTCTGTCCACAGTCATGGCAGGAGGGAGGCCAAGACCGCACCCCCAGGCCCAGCCTGGGGCCTCCCCGGGGAAGATGGCGTGGGCCAAGCCGTCTGGAGGAGCTGGGTTTGGGGTGCAGCCCCTCCCTGCACGGCAGCGGCTGGGGGCCGACGCTGCTCGTCTCGAGCCCTGTTTTGTCTTCAGCAAAGTGGGTTCTTGGGAGGATTGGCAGAGAAGCTGGATGAAGACCACGGCCCTGCTCGGCTGCCCCCCTCTTTTGTCTACCTGGGGTCTCAGCCCGCTGCCCCTCCCACCTGCCCACCGCCTGCTGCTGGAGCGACCCCGCCCCAGGGCTCCCCTTCCGGTGGGGCCTGCCTGCCCTTTCCAGGCCCGGCTCTCCTGGCTGCCCCTGGCCTCCCACGTCCACCCTGAGCTCGTCTCTGACCCTGACCCTCCAGCACGCAGCCCTGCACCGCCCCAGCCTCTCACCAGGGCTCCCCGCACCATTGCTGGTTTGGCTGGGAGAGAAGTCCTGGGCCTGGAGCCATGAGTCCCAGGACCACCGCCCACCCAGGCTGCCTCCCTGGGAGAGCCGCAGACCCCGGGCCTCGGTGGCCTGAGCTTCCTCTGCGTGTCCAGGGCCAGGCGTCGGGGTCTCACTGCCTCCCCTTGTCTCCCAGAAGAGTTCCAGGCCTGGACAGGCTTCTACACGTCCCGCAGTGGCCTCAAGGGGCTGGCGCGGCGAGCCAGTGCCCTGCTACATGCCGGGGAGTCCATGTTCACGCGCTACATGTGGCCGGCGCCCACGGGGACTCTGGACCCGGCCTGGGCCCTGCAGCAGCTCCGGCAGCTCCGCTGGGCGGTCTCGGAGGTAAGTGCCCACCTCTTGGCGGGACTAGGCGCTCCCGTGTCCCACCCCGCCCTAGCAAGTCCTCCCAGCCCCGGGACACTGGAGGCCCCCCTGGGTCACAAGGCTGGGTCAGAGATCCAGATTCCTCCCCGTGCAGTGCGAACAGTGCCCTCGCCCAGAGGGGTGGCAGGTGGTCGGGTGGGATAATTCATGTCACCCGCTCGTCACCGTGGCTGCCACCCAGCAGGTCCTTCCCGAATCTCCAGTCGCAGGCACCCCCTCTGTGCGGGGGACCGAGAAGTCCTGTGCCGTGTCCTGAGTCACTCAGAAAGGGCCAGGTGGCTGGGCATGCTCACTTCCCAGGGGGGCACGCTGGGGAGGTGGCGCTGTGCTGGCACAGATAGGCACACGCACCAGGCGCCTGCGGAGCCTGGGTCTCCCCGTGTGACGGGGGCTCTGCCTGCACTCCGCGCGGGGGCGTACAGACGCAGTGCACGGCTGCAACACGCCTGCTGCACGTATGGGACGATGCAGTCCCGGGAAGGAAGCGAGAGGCGGGGACTCGGGCGGGCTCTCCGTGGACGGGGTCAGGGAGACTTGGGCAAGTTCTCCGGCCTCTCCTGGGGCGCTCCCACCTCCTCCCGGGCACCGGGTGAGAGGGAGCAGGAGCCAGCGCGGGCGGGGTAGGTGTCCTGACCCCGTCCCTGCTCCCCGTGGGGGTTGCCGCAGGTGCAGCACCACGACGCCATCACTGGCACCGAGTCCCCGAAGGTGAGAGACATGTACGTGGAGCACCTGACTGCCGGGATGCTGAGTGTGCGCAAGCTCATGGCCTCCATCGTCCTGGACAGGCTCCGGCCCACGGCGGCAGAGCCCTGGACAGCCCCCGTGGCCGGCACGGGTGAGCCAGGCCCCTGGGGGGAAGCCGGGAGCCTCTTCTAGGAAGAGCACCGGGAGGGACCTGGGTGCCCCGGGCCGCTCAACCCACGTTCCCAAGGAGCTCTTGGCTGTGGCGTGAGCTGGGGCCCTTGGACCCATCCCACCCTGGCCCTGGCTCCCACCCTGGCCCAGCTCAGCCTGGCTGCACATCCGTGCCCCCGGGGCAGCCTCTTTGACCAGGAGGGTCCCGTGTGCACGGCCACCATCATCCTGGGTGGCCGGGGCGATCAGACTGCACCCAGGGTGGGGTCCAGTGAGGCGGGCGGCAGCAGGTCAGGCCTGCTCTCTCTGGGCGCAGGGCCTGCAGGACTCACTGCCGCCATCTACAACCCACTGGGCTGGACGGTGACCACGGTCATCTCCCTGACCATCAGCTTCTCCAGAGTCAGCGTCACGGACGAGTCGGGCCGCCCGGTGCCCGCACAGGTACGGGGAGGGGCGGAGACACCGCTGTTCGCTGTTGCTGGCTGACGTTCCGGAAGTTCGTGGAAAACGTGTTTTAATGAGCTGCTCGTGGATTTCGGACTTTTCACACCAAAGCTACCTCGTCGTTTGACGCTGCTTTTCCATCGATTCCCCCTCGTGCTGGTGGAAGGGCCCTCGGCCGTCTTAACGGGGTGCTTTGATGGGCGTGCTGGCCCCGGGGGGCCTGGGCTCTGTTCTCAGCGCCACCCCGATGTCCAGCGTGGCCCCTTCCACCGCCACGGCCGACACGGCTGACACGGCCGACCCGCCCGACCCGCCCAGGGAGGTGGAGAAGGGCAGCAGCACCTGACCTTCACCAGGCACTGCCCGGGGCCCTCCTGGACCCTGCACAGCCCTCACGTGCAGCATTGCAGGGTGGGCTGGGGGCTCCAGGGGCTGGGTCCCGTGGCTCAGTTTGGCAAAGGGAGGGGCAGGAGAACAGTGGGGGTGGGGGTGCTGGCAGCCCCCACCCAGAGCCCCCTTCCCCACTGGTGAGCGTGCCAGGGCCACCCTAGAGGCTGGGGACATGCCCAGCAGAGATCTGCCCTTCAGGGCTCTAAGTAGGGGCAGGAAGAGGGCAGGTGGGCGGGGACAGCTGGAGCAAGCCTGGGGGCTGGGGCCACCTCGTAGACAAGCTGAGGCCAGGCCGTGTCCTCCAGGTGGGGGCAGGTTGGAGGGGGCCGCGGACTCGGGGTGGGGGGCTCAGGTGCAGGTGTTGCTGGAGGGGTGCACCTGCTGAGCTCTGCCAGCCTGCCCTGCTGGGGTCAGGTGAGCCTGAGGGAGCCCCAGAGGACTGTGGGAGTGATGGGCTCGGGGCAGGAGCAGGACGGGCAGCTGGTCACTGGCCAAAAGCAGAGAAGGACCCCGGGGAGAGCCGTGAAGACGCAGCCGTGCCCCTGGGGAGTGCACAGCCCGCCGGGCGCCTCGGGGAGACTGAGGCCCCGGCCCCGCCCGCCTTGCAGGTGCAGAGCTCGACCAAGGCCCCGGACGCGTATGACCTGCTGCTCCTGACCACCATCCCGGGCCTCAGCTACCGGCACTACAGCATCAGGCCGGCTGCAGAGGCCCAGGAGGGCGCCGCGGAGCAGGCTGCCGTCCGCCGGCTCGGCCGCCGGCTGAGGGGACGGGGCGGCCACGGGCGCCTGCTGCCCGTGGGGAATGACTGCTACACCGTGCTGCTGGACCTGGACACTGGCCTGATGAACAGCGTCCGCGAGAGGTGAGCGCACGCCGGCCTCCCGGGCCCCCATCCACCTCCGCCCACCCCCACCCATCCACTCACCCTCCATCCACCTCCGCCCACCCCCACCCATCCACTCACCCTCCCTCCACCTCCGCCCACCCCCACCCATCCACTCACCCTCCATCCACCTCCACCCACCCCCACCCATCCACTCACCCTCCATCCACCTCCTCCCATCCCCCATCATCCACTCACCCTCCCTCCACCTCCTCCCACCCCCCATCATCCACTCACCCTCCATCCACCTCCCCCCCATCATTCACTCACTCTCCATCCACCTCCTTCCACCCCCCATCCACTCACCCTCCCTCCACCTCCTCCCACCCCCATCATCCACTCACCCTCCCTCCACCTCCACCCCCCCATCATCCACTCACCCTCCCTCCACCTCCACCCCCCATCCACTCACCCTCCCTCCACCTCCCCCCCATCATCCACTCACCCTCCCTCCACCTCCACCCCCCATCATCCACTCACCCTCCATCCACCTCCCCCCCATCATCCACTCACCCTCCCTCCACCTCCCACCCCCATCATCCACTCACCCTCCATCCACCTCCTCCCACCCCCCACCCATCCACTCACCCTCCATCCACCTCCTCCCACCCCCACCCATCCACTCACCCTCCATCCACCTCCACCCCCCATCCACTCACCCTCCCTCCACCTCCCCCCCATCATCCACTCACCCTCCATCCACCTCCCCCCCATCATCCACTCACCCTCCCTCCACCTCCTCCCACCCCCATCATTCACTCACCCTCCATCCACCTCCCCCCCCATCATCCACTCACCCTCCATCCACCTCCTCCCACCCCCCATCATCCACTCACCCTCCCTCCACCTCCACCCCCCCATCATCCACTCACCCTCCTTCCACCTCCACCCCCCATCCACTCACCCTCCATCCACCTCCTCCCACCCCCCATCATCCACTCACCCTCCCTCCACCTCCCCCCCATCATCCACTCACCCTCCCTCCACCTCCTCCCACCCCCCATCATCCACTCACCCTCCCTCCACCTCCTCCCACCCCCACCCATCCACTCACCCTCCCTCCACCTCCTCCCCATCATCCACTCACCCTCCCTCCACCTCCCCCCCCATCATTCACTCACCCTCCATCCACCTCCCCCCCATCATCCACTCACCCTCCCTCCACCTCCTCCCACCCCCACCCATCCACTCACCCTCCCTCCACCTCCGCCCACCCCTCATCAATCCATTTGTCCATCTACCCTCTCTCCCTATCCATCCGTCCACTCCCACATCTGCCCGCCGGCTGCCCATACCCTCACCTGTCTGCTCACTGACTTCATGCTCCCATTCACCCATCTACACCCGCCCCCCATGCATCCACCTACCCACCTCCCAGTCCACCCCCACATCTATCCATCTACCCACCTCCCAGTCCACCCGCCCATCTATCCATCTACCCACCTCCCAGTCCATCTGCCCGCCCATCCATTCATCTACCCACCTCCCAGTCCACCCGTCCATCTATCCATCTACCCACCTCCCAGTCCACCTGCCCATCTATCCATCTACCCACCTCCCAGTCCACCTGCCCATCTATCCATCTACCCTCCTCCCAGCCCACCCACCATGATCCAGTGGTTCCTTCATATTTCACTCACTCAGCAGCTGTCCTTGGGCAGTGGGAGAAGCAGCTGACACCTAGGAGCCCTGCAGCAGGTTTGGGACCAGCCCCGTCCTTGCCAGTTGTGAACCCCGGCTGCCTCTGCCCCACCACTCTGTCCCTGGTGCCACGCTACCAGGAGCGTGTACAGTGGGAAGGGTGGGGGAAGAGGCGTGGTTGTGCCGGGGTGGGTGCCCACCACACTCAGGCCGAGCTCCCTGTGGGCAGCCCTGTGCCCTCAGGGCACCGGGAGCTCCCTCTCTCCGATGGGTCCCTTAGGTGTGCTCAGCGTTCCCCCTGGGTTCTGAGAGAGGGGCCAACAGCGGCCCCCGTGGCCAGGGGGGCAGCAGAAACAGGCGGGGCCCCGGCAGGGTCTGGGCCTCTGTGGCCTGGCTGGGGAAGGTGGAGCCGGAGTCTGCTCTGTTTCTGCCCCAGCCCACCCCACCCCCACCCCACCACAGACACCGGCAGGGCCTGCCTCCTTGTGGGTCCCCCTTGCCAGCAGGGGGTGCCGCTCAGCTGCCTGCGCCCCCAGGCCAGCATCTTCAGCGCCAGAGCCCCTGCCCCGTGGCCCTGGGTTTTGAGCTGCGCGAGGCCAGCGGTGTGCGTTACAAGCTCCCCAGGCCCCAGCAGGATACGCTGTGCAGCGGGGGCCGCGGCGGGCGGAGGGGAGAATTGAGAGAGGGGCCTCAGCTCTGCACCGAGGCTCCGGGATGAGACCTGCAGCCAGGGCTCCAGCCTTGCAAGGAATCCCGGAACCCGGGAGACGACGCGAAGGCAGGCTCCCACACCCACGCCAGCCCCAGCTGCTGGTGGCTGCAGGGCCCCCTCTCAGATGCCGGAGCCACGAGCTTATAGCTCCTTCATACACTCGTGCGTCCGTCACAAGTCCACTTCAGACCGTTGGTCACCCCAGGAAGAGCCCCTTGCCGAACCGTCACCCGCCTCCGCCCCCGCGGCCTGGCTGCAGTCCCCCTTCTCGCCTTCTCGGCCGTGGATTGTCCGTGGTGCGCGCGTCTCGTGAGTGCGCCCTGCGCCACGTGGACCCTGGCTGACCGGCTCCTCAGGGGCTTGGCGTTGGAGCAGGTGTCGGGGCGCCCACAGCTCAGGGACCCCCGTCCTGTTGTCCCTTCCGCGCATGGTGGAAGCCTCCCGTGTTTCCACCGCCTGGCCCTGCGGCTCATGCTGTGGTGAACGTGGGTGCCGGTCTGTGGGCGCACCACACTTCTCTGGGTGCCGGTCTGTGGGCGCACCTCACTTCTCGGGGTGCCGGTCTGTGGGTGCACCACACTTCTCGGGGTGCTGGTGTGTGGGCGCACCTCACTTCTCAGTGCACCCCGGCGTGGAGTCCCCAGGCCGCTGGGGACACTGCATGTGGCCTGCCGAGGAGCTGGCAGACCTTCCCGAAGCATCCGCCGGCTCTGGACCCACCACAGTGCCTGAGGCCCCCCTGCACGGCCACTTCCTGTCTCCACCCCCTCCTTCCCCTGCACGCCCACTTCCTGTCTCTACCCCCTCCTTCCCCTGCACGCCCACTTCCTGTCTCTACCCCCTCCCTCCCTGCACTGCCACTTCCTGTCTCCACCCCCCTCCCCTGCACTGCCACCTCCTGTCTCCACCCCTCCCCTCCCTCCCCTGCACTACCACTTCCTATCTCCAGACCTCCCCTCCCTCCCCTGCATTGCCACTTCCTGTCTCTACCCATCCCCTCCCTCCCCTGCACTTCTACTTCCTGTCTCCACCCCTCACCTCCCTCCCCTGCACTACCACTTCCTGTCTCCACCTTCCTCTCCCTCCCCTGCACAGCCACTTCCTGTCTCCACCCCTCCCCCCACACGCTGCCATTTCCTGTCTCCACCCCTCCCCTCCCTCCCCTGCACTACCACTTCCTGTCTCCACCCCTCCCCTCCCTCCCCTGCACTGCCACTTCCTGTCTCCACCCCTCCTCTCCCTCCCCTGTGCTACCACTTCCTGTCTCCACCCCTTCCCTCCCTGCGCTGCCACTTCCTGTCTCCCCCCTCCCCTGCACTACCACTTCCTGTCTCCCTGCCTCCAGCCACTCTGATGGGGGGGAGGCGGTGTCCCCTGGTTCTGGCCTGCAGTTCTTGTTGACCGTTGGCTTCTTTTCATGTGCTTGTGGCCAGCCG
The DNA here is from genome assembly GCF_964237555.1 of Oryctolagus cuniculus. NCBI lineage: Eukaryota > Metazoa > Chordata > Mammalia > Lagomorpha > Leporidae > Oryctolagus > Oryctolagus cuniculus. The sequence goes on along the minus strand of NC_091433.1, from coordinate 3,417,084 downwards.
TGTGTCGTCTTTGGGGAAATGCCTGTTCAGATCCTTTGCTCAGTTTTAAGTTGGGTTGCCTTTTTATCACAGAGCTGCCAGAGCTCTTTATATATTCAGGACACAGTCCCTTGTCAGACGTGTGGCTTACAACCCTTTCTCCCGTTCTGTCGCTCTCTCCGTGGCCCCGCGGGAGCTTTCCACGGGACGCCAGGGTCTGAGGTGGCGTAAGAGGAAGAGCTGGCACGCGACCAGCAAACCCTGGGCCCTGCCCGGCGGCTGCGAGTCAGCACAGCACCTCTTGTTCTGGGCTTTAAAAAAATGATTTGTTTATCTGAGAGGCAGAGTTATAGGGAGAGGAAGAGACAGAGACAGAGAATCTTCCGTCCAGTGGTTCACTCCCCAAATGGCTGCAATAGCTCCGTCTGGTCTCCCCGTGGGTGCAGGGGCCCAAGCACCCAGGCCATCTTATGCTGCTTTCCCAGGCCCGTTAGCAGGGAGCCGGTTTGGAAACGGAGCAGTGGGGATTCCAACCTGTGCCCATGTGGGCGCTGGCTCCGCAGGCCGTGGCTTACCTCGCTAGGCCACAGTGCAGACCCCCGTGTCCTGGTCTTACTCGCGCAGCTCTGCTGGGCTGGACAATGCGGGCTCGCCTGCATGGTGGCGCCCCCTGCTGGCGGCCGCGGTGTACTTCGCCGCGAGGCCTCGTGCCTGCTGCCTGGGCTCTGGGGGCAGCGTCTTCCTGCACTCCTGGCGCTGGTATGGCCAGGGGGCTTGTGAGCCTGGCGCAGCCCACAGGAGCAGCGCCGCTGAGACCTCGTCCCTGGAGGTGATGGGTGCCCCCTGTCTCGCCGCGGCAGCCACGGGAACCGGACTGTGCGCCTGGTGCAGGAGTTCCTGGAGTACCACGTCAACGGGGACGTGCGGAAGGGCCCGATCTCCGACAACTACATGTTCGCGCCCAGCGCCGCGGCCGTGCCCGCCTGGGAGGCTGTGGAGCTGGAGGTGGTGGCGGGAAACCTCAGCACTGAGATCCGACAGTACTTCTACAGGTGACTCCGCGGGGCGCGCAGCAGGTGCACGGGGCCTGTGCTCTGCGCCCTAGGTGGACGCCCTGTCCTCCTACAGGAACGCGACAGCCCGGGAGCACGCGTACGCGATCCACTCGCGGCTCGCCCACGTGCCTCCGGGCGGGGCCGGGGAGCTGCTGTGCCGGCGGGTGGAACAGGAGTACCGCGTGGGGCCCTTGGAGCTGAACCGCGAGGCGGTGCTGCGGACCAGCACGGATCTGAACAGCCGGCGGGTCCTGTACACGGACAGCAACGGCTACCAGATGCAGCGGAGGCCCCACCGCGCCCACGTGCGCAACGCCATCGCCAGGGTAGGCCCGCCGCCAGCGGCACCGGGAGACCCCTCCTACAGCCCCTGGCCTGCGTGCCTGCCCACAAGGGGCTGGTCAGTGTGGTGCCTGGATTCCAGTGCTGCCACTTGGGAGAGACCTGGATTCTGTGCCTCAGTTTCTCATTAGAGGATGGGACCGGGGATTGATGGGTCGGCGTGGAGGGCCTGGGGAGCTGGCCCCCCACCCGTGGTGCCCCTGTGTGTGTGGGGAGGGTGCCCCGCCCCCCACCTGACTGCCCACCGGGCGCCGCATCTGTCTGCAGAATTACTACCCTATGGCGCAGTCGGCCTTCATCCAGGACAGCGGGAGCAGGCTCGTGCTGCTGTCCGAGCGGGCGCACGGCGTGGCCAGCCTGGGGAATGGGCAGGTGGAGGTAGGAGGGGCGTGGTCTGGGCAGCCACACGTGACCACCCCCCTGCGGCACCTCAGGTGCAAGGCGCGTCATGCTCCATCCCCTCTGCCCCCAGGCCGTGCCCCAGCCCCTCTGCCCCCAGGCAGTGCCCCAGCCCCTCCCCCCCAGGCCGTGCCCCCAGGCCGTGCCCCAGCCCCTCCCCCCCAGGCAGTGCCCCAGCCCCTCCGCCCCCAGGCCATGCCCCAGCCCCTCTGCCCCCAGGCCGTGCCCCAGCCCCTCCGCCCCCAGGCAGTGCCCCAGCCCCTCTGCCCCCGGGTCGTGCCCCAGCCCCTCCGCCCCCGGGTCGTGCCCCAGCCCCTCCGCCCCCGGGTCGTGCCCCAGCCCCTCCGCCCCCAGGCAGTGCCCCAGCCCTCTGCCCCCAGGCCTTGCCCCAGCCCCTCTGCCCCCAGGCCGTGCCCCAGCCCCTCTGCCCCCAGGCCGTGCCCCAGCCCCTCTGCCCCCAGGCCGTGCCCCAGCCCTCCGCCCCCAGGCCGTGCCCCAGCCCTCCGCCCCCAGGCCGTGCCCCAGCCCCTCTGCCCCCAGGTCGTGCCCCAGCCCCTCTGCCCCCAGGCCGTGCCCCAGCCCCTCTGCCCCCAGGCAGTGCCCCAGCCCCTCTGCCCCCAGGCCGTGCCCCAGCCCTCCGCCCCCAGGCCGTGCCCCAGCCTCTCTGCCCCCAGGCCGTGCCCCAGCCCTCCGCCCCCAGGCAGTGCCCCAGCCCCTCTGCCCCCAGGCCGTGCCCCAGCCCCTCTGCCCCCAGGCCGTGCCCCAGCCCTCCGCCCCCAGGCCGTGCCCCAGCCCCTCTGCCCCCAGGTCGTGCCCCAGCCCTCTGCCCCCAGGTCATGCTCCATCGGCGGCTATGGAACAACCTGGCCTGGGACCTGGGCTACAACCTCACTCTCAACGACACCTCCGTTGTGCACCCGGTGCTGTGGCTTCTGCTGGGGCCCTGGGCCGTCACCGCCCGCCTGCGTGAGAGGAGCGGCCTGGAGCTGCAGCACAGGCCCGTGGTGCTGCTGGGAGAGCTGGCCGGCGCGGGCGCCCCCTCGCGGGGTAGGTGCTGCCGCTGCCCCGGGCCAGAGGCCTGAGCCAGGATCGGGGCTCAGTCCAGGTCTCCCCTGTGTGCGGCAGGAAGCGGGGCCGCATCCCTGCCTCCCAGAGTCCACGTTAGCTCAGGAGCCAGAGCTGGGCATGGCGCCAGCATCGGCCCTGGGACACAGGTGTCCGCTAGACGACCACCTGCCTGGGGCGCGGGGCTCTGGAGGCTGGCTTGTCTGAGGCTGGGCACGCTGTCACCAGGTGAGGGCGCTTGCTGTCCGCGGCTGCGCTTTGCCGCCCTGAGGCTTCGGAGATCGGTAAAGGTTCTCTGTTAGAACACCAGACGTGGGCAACCTTAGACGTGGTCACGGTCTCAGGAGATAGGGTTTAATTTAAAAGGCAGAGTAACAGAGGGAAGGAGAGAAGGGGGGGGGAGAGAGGGAGGGAGAGGGAGAGAGAGAGAGAAGGAGAGAAGGAGAGAGAGAGAGAGAGAGAGAGAGAGAGAGAGAATGAATCCATCTGCAGGTTCCCTCCGCAGAGGCTGCAACAGCCAGAACTGGGCCAGGCCAAAGCCAGGAGCCGGGAGCTCCATCCGGGTCTCCCACGCAGGGCAGGGCCCAGGTGCTTGGGCCGCCTTCTGCTGCTTTCCCAGGCCGTAGCAGGGTCTGCGTGGGAAGCAGAGCAGCCAGGACTTGAACCAGCACTCGGCTGGAGGGTGTCGGCACTGCTCACTGAGCCGCAAGGCCAGCCCCTTGTTCATCCTTAAACGGTTTCCTTTTTCTGCTGGCTGTTGGGTTGTGATTAGAATGTGCCCTTAGGATGTGCTCAGCTGAGGTTTGAGAGCCAGAACCCACCAGGGCACCGGCAGGCCGGCGAGCTGTCACTCGGGCCACAGGCCCATCTGCAGCCCCTCTCCTGAGCCTGCCCAGCCCCAGATGGGGGAGAGACTGTGTTCAGAGCCGGCACTCGGGGGCCGTGAGGCCACGAGGCAGGAGCCCAGGCGTCGGGGACGGCAGGTCGGGGTCTCTGCCTGGAGCGGCGGCTTCCAGCCTGGGGACACTCGAGACGTGCGGAGCTGGCTCGCGTCTCCCAGGGCCACTGCTGTGCGCCTGCTCCCGCACGTCCGATCCCCTGACTGCCTCGCGGGGTCAGGCTCTGCTCCCAGAGCGGCCCTGGGCCTTCCTCGCTGGAGGACGCGTAGCGGGCTCTGAGAAAGCTCTGCGGCCATTTGCAGCTCCACCCCGCCCGGCCCCTCACTGGCCTCTTCAGTTCCAGGGGTTGGGGGGAGCCCTCAGGCCCACATCGCTGACGGGGTCTCCACTGCGCCTCTCCGCACACACTGTCCTAACGGGGCCGCCCTCAGGGAGAGGCTCCGTCTCCCCCACCACAAGGAACTGTGGCTCAGACTTCCAGGTCTCCAGCACAGAAGTCCCAGGGAAGGATTCCGATTGGCCCCGCTTAGGTCAGGTGGCTGGTGTCTGGACCAATCAGGCGGTAGCCTGGGGCGCAGGTGCAGAGGTGGGAGGAGTGGCCCGCGGGCCATCTGAGCAGGAGCGGCTCTGGCCGGCTGCTCATACAGGAGCCAGGCTCTCAGGGGAGGACCTGGGGACGGCCACGGGAGTGGGAGCTGGGCCCTGGGACCAGCAGGTGCGCCCGGCCTTCTGCTGGGGGACTGCACACGGGGAGGGGTGGGCGACGGCGGGAGCACCTGAGCTCTGAATGCCAGGGTGTGGCCCCCGAGCCCCCAGCTCTGTGCCTTACAGGGACTGCGCCGAAGACGCCTGGAGCCCGGCAGCAGGAGGCCGTGGCGCTGCCCCCGAACCTCCACCTGCAGACTCTGAGCATCCCCGGCTGGAGCTACAGCTCCAACCACAGTGCGCACCTGCGCAGTCTGGGCAAAGGTGAGGCCGGGCGGTGCTTGGCCAGCCCCCAGCGCGTGGGCCGACAGCGGCGGCGGCTTAAGACCTCAGCCTGCGGAGTCAGGCGGCCACTGCTGTGGGGGGTCTGAGAACTCACGGTGGGGCGCGGGATCCCATTGAGCCTTGTTTCTTGGGTTTCTCACTGTGATTGTGCAGTTACCTATCAGATAAGATTATCAGAGCTGCCCTCTGCTGGCACCTCCCCAGATGCCCTCCACTGCTGCGGCTGGGCCAGGCCAAAGCCGGGAGCCAGGACCTCCATCCAGGTCTCCATGAGCTGCCTCCCAGGGTGCACCTGAGCAGGAGCTGGACTGGCGTGCAGGAGCCAGGACTCTGCGTGGGCCTCAACGGCTGCGCCGAGCGCTGGCCGCGCGCCCAGGGTTGGGAAGGCCCTGGGGAGTTGGATGCCGTCACTTCGGGGCGCAGCTGCAGAGCTAAGATTTTTTTTTTTTTTTTTTTTTTTTTGACAGGCAGAGTGGATAGTGAGAGAGAGAGAGACAGAGAGAAAGGTCTTCCTTTGCCGTCGGTTCACCCTCCAATGGCCGCCACGGCCGGCGCACCGCGCTGATCCGATGGCAGGAGCCAGGTGCTTCTCCTGGTCTCCCATGGGGTGCAGGGCCCAAGCACTTGGGCCATCCTCCACTGCACTCCCTGGCCACAGCAGAGAGCTGGCCTGGAAGAGGGGCAACCGGGACAGAATCCGGCGCCCCGACCAGGACTAGAACCCGGTGTGCCAGCGCCGCAAGGCAGAGGATTAGCCTAGTAAGCCGCAGCGCCGGCCTAGAGCTAAGATTCTGCATGCCAGAGTTTAGCAAGTACGAAGGTCAGCCGAGCCTTCCCCCCAGCGTTTAACGCAGGCTTCCCTCCGAGCCTCGCTCTTGTCATCTGAAAAATGGAAGGAGAGGCACTGAGGTAGGCGGGGCTGGGGCAGGAGCCCGTGCCTGCGTGTAACACGCACAGGAGGGCACCGTGTCAGCCCCGGGGCCTGGCCACCAGGGAAGAGCCCCAGCAGCAGTTCCCGCCGCCCCCTGCAGGGGGCGCTGTGTCAGCACCGCTTCCTCCATCGCTGCTGGGCTCCGGTGGGCTCCAGGAAGTGGGTGGGCGGGACAGACAGAGCCGGAGAGTTGGGGTCAGGTTCAGTGGGGCCTGTAACAGCCAAGGTGGACCAGGACTGTCAGCCCCTGTGGGGGTGGAGTCCCCCACCCGCACTGCGCACTGCCCACCAGCTGTGCAGCCCAGGGCAAGGAATGGCCTGCTCTGAGCCTCTTCCTTGTCTGTCTGGTGGGGCCGGCGGCTGCCTCCCAAGGAGGTCGGGTGTGTTGGTCAGTTCTCCACGGCTGGACAGCTGACGCAGGACAGAGTTCCACTCTGCAGCCGGAGGCTGGCAAAGCCCTGGTCCTGCTCACAACACCTTGGGAAGTGGGCGGGAAGCAGGTGCAATGCAGCCTGGGGCCCAAGCCCGGGGTAGGGGGGACAGAGTTCAGTCCATCTGCCAGGGCTCCCCTCCCACGACCCAGGCCTCCCCATCCCTGGCCAGCGCTGCCACGTGCTAGCCGGGACCAGGTCACACTCGGGCCACGGGGCTGATGGACTAGGGCGCGGGAAGTGCGGGTGGCACTGGGGCTGCATGTTGGGGCCCTCACCGCCTCCCCCTTTCTGTGCGCACGGCCATCCAGGGGAGCCCCGGGCAGACCTCCGCCGCGTCCTGCTGCGGCTCTACCACCCGTATGAGGTCGGAGAGGACCCGGTCCTGTCCCAGCCAGCGACTGTGAACCTGGAGGTAAAGTGGCCCCACCCACCCTTGACCCCTGCTCAGAGCCCCCCCCACATCAGGGAGCACCCGCACTGGACCCCTGCTCAGAGCCCCCCAGGCCCACCCGCATCAGGGAGCTCCCACCCCCAACCCCTGCTCAGAGCCCCCCCCCCCGGCATCAGGGAGCACCCGCACCCGACCCCTGCTCAGAGCCCCCCAGGCCCACCCGCATCAGGGAGCACCCGCCACCGACCCCTGCTCAGAGCCCCCCAGGCCCACCCGCATCAGGGAGCACCCGCCCCCGACCCCTGCTCAGAGACCCCCCCGCGCGCGCATCAGGGAGCACCCGCCCCTGACCCCTGCTCAGAGCTCCCTCCCCCGCATCAGGGAGCCCCCCCCCGCATCAGGGAGCACCTGCCCCCGACCCCTGCTCAGAGCTTCCCCCGCATCAGGGAGCACCCGCGCCCGACCCCTGCTCAGAGCCCCAGGGCCACCCGCATCAGGGACTTGAACCTCGTGGGTGAAAACCTCGGCTGGGCCCTGGGAGGGAGAATTCGCACAGGGAGCACGGGGCTACCTGCCCGCCCTGCCTCCCGGCCTGGTGGGTTTGCGGGTTGCGGCCACGGGCCTGGGTCTGAGCCTTCTCACTCCTTGTGGTGAAACTCTTCGAACAGAGGACGAAACGGGCGCTCCTGCCGCTTCCTCAAGGACCAACGTGGGCGGCCCAGGCTCGGCGTGCACGTGCCTCCGTGGCCTCACCTGGGAAATGGGAGCAGGCACGAGGTCCTTAGTGCCCTGGGCGGAGCGGAGGGGCAGCACACAGGGCCTTGCCCTCTCCAGGACCCGCCCCGGCGCTCCCCTAGCTGCAAGGGAGCCTGGGAGCCTGCTTGCTGGGAGGGAGTGAAGCTGCGGGGAGGGGGTCCCTGTGGGGCAGGCAGCTCTCAGCGGCTGCCCTCTGCTCACCCGGCCCGGCCTTGGTTTTCCCGTCTGTGAAATGGGCCTTGCAGACCTGCTGTGAGAGTTCTGTGGGGCAGGCCAGGGGCCCCGAGGACGCCCAGTCTGTGGCGTGGCGCCCACTGCCGCACAGCGCAGCCCTGCCCTGCCTCGGTTCTGCCCCTGCAGGCTGTGCTGCGGGGGCTGGGGCCCGTGGAGGCCGTGGAGGAGCGCTCCCTCACAGGGACGTGGGACGTGCACGCGCTGAGCCGCTGGAGCTGGAACACGGAGCCTGGGCGCCGCCAAGGTTTGAGAGCCGCCCCTCCCCCATCCCGGGGTCCCAGCCAGGCCCCGGAGCTGACAGACCTGGTCCCGACCCAGCACCCGCCCCCACACCTCTGTGGCCTCGGGTGCTGCTTTCCCGTTCCGCATCTGCAGCCCCAAAGTCTGCCCCAGCATTCAAGAGGGACTCCGTGTGGGTCTGCACACGCAGGGCTCCACGCAGGCGTGTCTGTCCGTGTGTGTGTGCACGCATCCACGCCCTGCCCGCACGCCCTGCCCGTGCCCCGAGTGACAGCTCTGACCCTCAAGGGAGTCCCAGGTCCTGACGGGACCCTGTTGACGTCAGCCACTCTGCACCACGCACCGTGCCCTGGGCAGCTTCACGCATCTGGCCCGGCTGGTGATCAGGCGTCCCGGGAAGCCTCCCCTGAGCCCCCAGCTAGGGCAGGGGCCCCCATTGCTCTCCCGACCCCAAGTGTTTCCTCTGTGCTGGGCGCTTCCTCCGTCCATAGCACAGGCTGGACACACAGTGGATGCTCAGTGTGGTGGAGGGAGGGTGGATGATGGACGGATGATGGATAGGTTCGGGGGTAGATGGAGGACAGAGGGAGGCAGGAGTCATGGATGGGTGGGTGGGTGGGTGGGTGGATGATGGATGGGTGGATGATGGATGAGTGGGTGGATGGATGAGTGGGTGGATGGATGGATGATGGGTGGAGGGATGGATGATGGATGGGTGGGTGGTGGATGGATGGGTGGGTGGTGGATGGAGGACAGGTGAAGTGGGTGGGTGATGGGTGAGCAGGCTTCCTTGCAAAGGCAAAGCCCAAGCCCTGGGGTGTGAGTGTAGGGGCTCCTAGGGAGGGGAAGGGCAGCTTTTCCCAGATGTCTCCATGAGGAAGCTCCCCCAGACCAAGCGCCAGGCACTATGGGAAAACAAGGCACAGGGCTAGGACCAGCCTGTTCACAACACGCGTGGCAGGCCGGGCCTCGGGGGACCGTGGCAACGCAAAGGCGCCCTTGTAGCCGAGAGCCATCCTGGTGGAAGCCACAGCACGCTGGGGGCTGGGGAATGGGGGGAAGCAGGCAGCACCGAGGGGTGGTGCCGGACAGCCCCCTGTGCTCCCCAGGCCGCCCCGCCTCTCCCCCGAGGCCACCGGGAGGACCCCTGGTCACCGTCCACCCCAAGGAAATCCGGACGTTCTTCGTTCACTTCCGACAGCAGTGAGCCCCGGCAGGTGCGGCGGGCCTGGGGCTGCGCCTGGGGACTCCAGGAAGCGGGACAGACCCAGGCAGGGCCAGGCTGGGGCGCTGGGCGGTGGCCAGGACTGTTTGCAGTAGGAGTTCTCTCCTATTTTGTAATAAACACGAAACCTGACAGGATCGGGCTCTCCCCCACAGGGAGCCGCCTGCCGCTGCCCTCTGTTCTCAGACATTCTCCTGCCGGGCTTCTTCCTTGACAGAAGCCAAACCGGGGAGTCTCACCACGTGCAAAGCAAAGGACCCACAGCAGGGCCAAAATGCACCTGCCCTCTGGGCCCTGCCAGGTCCCCGGCGGCGGCTGCACACCTGCTGTGTGCGGCTGCTTGTGGTACTCCTGCAAGGGGGCTTGGCTGTGGCCACTGAACAAGCCGGGATCCCCGTGCCAGCCTCCCTCCCTCCCGGGACGCCACCTGCCTAGCGGGGGTCCGGGCCCACGCAGCAGGGGCACGGGGAGATTCCGCGCCAGCGTTACTAACCGCGACGAAGTGGGAGCTCCAAGGTTAACACCCACGAAACTAAAACATCCGTTCACACGGAAACCTGGACACCCACGTCCACGGCACTGTTCACAGAAGCCAGGAGGAGGAAGCAGGCCAGATGTCCGGGACCAAAGGGCACCTGTCCGTCAGATGGGCTGTCACTCAACCCTCGCAGGCCCTGCTTTTTAGCTGGGAGACATAAAGCAAGCTCCCGTCTGCTGGGTCATTCCCCAGGTGTCCAGGGCTAAGCCAGGCGCTCTGGCCACTGAATGCAGGACTCCCGGGTGGGTGGCCATCACCACGGCCCCCCAAGGGAGCTGGAGCCGGGGCTGCAACCCCGGGGGCTCTCATCAGTCGAGCTGCCAGCCCCACTGCTCACCACTGCTGAGCTCTGAGGAGGGAAATTCTAAACGTAGGGCGAGGGCCCCTCGGAAGTCTTACACTGAAGGAAGTCAGACACAGGCGGCCACATGCAGTAGGAGCCCCCTTCAGTCTGGGGAGGGCACAGCAGGCAAACCTAGACAGAAGCAGGTCCCACGGGCTGGGCGTGGCAGCTGACAGGGAGTTTGATTTGGGGGTAGCAAAACTGTGGGGGCAACGCTGTGGTGTAACCGGTAAAGCCGCCGCCTGCAGCGCCGGCATCCCATATGGGCGCCGGTTCCAGTCTCGGCTGCTCCACTTCCGGTGCAGCTCTGCTGTGGCCTGGGAAAGCAGTAGAAGATGGCCCAAGTCCTTGGGCCCTGCACCCACATGGGAGACCAGGAGGAAGCTCCTGGCTTCGGGTCAGCTCAGCTCTGGCCATTTTGGCCATCTGGGGAGTGAACCAGCTGATGGAAGACCTCTCTCTCTCTCTCTCTCTCTCTGCCTCTCTGTAGCTCTGCCTTTCAAATAAATAAATAAATAAATTTTTTTTAAAAAGTGAAGAAAGGGCTCTTATTAAAAAAAAACACTTGGGGAATTAGTGGTAATGGTCGCACAGCGTTGGAAATATACTGCAAGACACGGGATTGTGCACTTGGAAAGATGACTTGTCGAGTGTGGGGGCTCCATCATGCTGTGGCGCCAGCTCCCGCGCCGGCACCGCCGCAGCCAGCCGGCCTCCGCTGCTGCACCCGGGAAGGCGGCAGGGACGCCTCGGCCCCGTCCCCCACGTGAGAGACTCGGCGGAGCCCCTGGGTCCTGGCTCAGACTGGCCCAGCAGACGGGAGAGTCCAACTCTGCCTTTCAGATAGTAAACCTTTTTGTAAAAAAGAAAGAAAAATCACACCTATGACATACAAGGAGGGAGGGAGCGTCCCTGGGAGGGACAAAGTAGGAGTCGAACCTCCTGGGGGAGGGGGTTTGGCCCCCGCCGGGCAGCACGTTCTGCGGTTTGGCAAGTGGGGCTCAAGCGGTAGGCTGCCCTGTGGGGTGCAGGGGTCAGCCACTGGCCCAGCCCCGGCCCTTGTGGCCATCTGGGGAGCGAACCAGTGGATGGAAGGCCCATGGCTCTCTCTAGTATTTTCAGCCGTGTGTGTTGGGGGAGGGTGATTACGCGTTAGTGTGGAAAACAAGCCATGGAAGACAGCCCGACCTTCTGAAGGTAAAGGCAGGCAGGCTGTTCACAGCTGGTCTGTTGCAGGCGTCTAACCCAGAAAAACCAGGCACGTGTGCAGAGTGTACACGGTCGTGCATGTGCCCTGGTTCATGCTAGTCCTTGGGCCCCTGCACCCTTGTGGGAGACCCGGAAGAAGCTCCTGGCTCCTGGCTTCAGATCCGCCCAGCTCTGGCCATTTTGGCCATCTGCGGAGTGAACCAGCAGATGGAAGACCTCTCTTTCTCTCTGTAACTCTGCCTCTCAAATAAATAAATCTTAAAAAAAATTATTTGAGAGGCTGAGTTACGGGGGGGGTGGGGGGGACGCTTCCATCCAGAGCTGGTTCACTCCCAAAATGGCCGCAACAGTCAAGGTTGAGCCAAGGGCCGGCGCCGTGGCTCAATAGGCTAATCCTCCACCTTGCGGTGCCAGCACACCGGGTTCTAGTCCCGGTCGGGGCGCCGGATTCTGTCCCGGTTGCCCCTCTTCCTGGCCAGCTCTCTGCTGTGGCCAGGGAGTGCAGTGGAGGATGGCCCAGGTGCTTGGGCCCTGCACCCCATGGGAGATCAGGAAAAGTACCTGGCTCCTGCCATCGGATCAGCGCAGTGCGCCGGCCGCGGCGGCCATTGGAGGGTGAACCAACGGCAAAGGAAGACCTTTCTCTCTGTCTCTCTCACTGTCCACTCTGCCTGTCAAAAAAATAAAAAATAAAAAAAAGGTTGAGCCAGGCCAAAGCCAGGAGCCAGGAGCTGCAGCCGTGTCTCCCATGTGGGTGCAGGGGCCCAAGAACTGGGGCCTTTGTTGCTGCTTTGCCAGGTGCATTAGCAGGGAGCTGGCTTGGAAGTGGGGCAGCCGGGACTCAAACTGGAGCCCACGTGGGCGGCCGGCACTGCAGGCCGAGGCTTAACCCGCTGGGCCCCAGCTCCAGCCCGAGGCAGTTTCCCGGCTCCCCCACTTGGTGGGAACCATTGTTCTCCCTTGTGAGGTGGCCTTGTGAGGTCCCAGCAAGTGCAGAGAACTCCTGGACACCCCACCCCCACAGCCACAGCACCTCCATCGCATTCCTGCCAATCAGGGAGGCTACACAGACGCCGCATGCTCACCTGACGTCTGGCTGACGGGAGGGTCACGTGGCGTCCCACGTTCTGTGGGTTTGGCCACGTCTCCCCCAGCAGTCTCAAACAGGGCAGACCTACCGCCCTCCCCACAGGACCGCCCCTCGTGTCGCCGTGCCCCTGGTCTTGCCCTTCCCAGACCGTGGTCCACCTGAAACCATACAGTAGCTAAGCTGCTCCGGGCTGTGCGAGGCTTGGGGGGCCCGTCTTCACACTGAACACCGTTCCCCTGCGGCCGGCCTGCGGGGTAAGGACAGCGGGGCCACCGTGAGCAAAGCTCTGGAGGCCCACAGCGCCCGCGAGTTTTGTGCACCGTTTTCCTCGCGTTTGGATAGACACCGAGGGCGGACGGCTGCATGCTGGGTGCGGGTTTTGTGCGAGAAGCTGTCCAAGCGCCGTCCCAAGTGGCTGCAGTTTTGCGCTCCTGCAAGTGAGCGTTGGGTCGCGGCGGCTCCGGAGGGAGCCCGGCCAGGCGCCCTGGGGCGTGGGGGCTCCTGACACGTTGGGTTATAACCCACTTTTAACCCACTTTAACCGGCAGGAGGGGCCGAGCAGCCAGACATAAGGGGAGGGGGCTGGAAGCGTCAGCCTGGGCGCCCCGGCTCTCACTTCCTCATCACGCAAGGTCGGCGGCCAGCGCCCTGGTAATGGCCTGGGAAAAGCAGCGAAAGACCGGTCAAGCGTCTGGGCCCCTGCTACCCACGCGGGGGACCGGCTGAAGCGCCAGCTCCTGGCTGTGGCCTGGCCCAGTGCTGGCCGTGGCGGCCATCTGGGGAGTGAACCAGCAGATGGAAGACCTCGCTCTCTCCCTCTCTCTCTAACTGTGGTTTTCAAACTATATAAATAAACCTTAAAGAAGAAAATAAACATGTACACCCCCACCCAGGGAACCACAGGCGAGCCCACTCCTGGACCATTCTGGGTGCGCACAGAGGAAAGCCGTATTGGCAAAAAGGCCTGAGGCAAGAACTCGCTGATAACCGCTGAGGGCCAAGCTACCAGAACTGACCAGGGAACTGGCCAGGGACAAGGACGGCCAGAACTGACAGGGACAACTGACCAGGGCCAAGGACGGCCAGAACTGACCAGGGACAACTGGCCAGGGACAAGGACGGCCACGGCCACAGCAGGGCCCAGGGGGAGCCTGCCGCTCACTCGGGACGACCCGGGACCAGCAGGCCCAGACAACCCCGGGACGGGGGAAGGGCTGGCACCCGTTTGGACGGCCACACCGGGTGGGCTCCCTCCCGCGCGGCGGAGCCCTGCTCGCCAGCCCCCGGGCTGTCCAGCTCTGACGTCGCGCGGGCCGGACTCCTTTCTGGCCTTGGAAACAGGCACTGGGGCGGGGGCTGCAGGGCGTCCCGCGTGGGCGCTGGTTCGGGTCCCGGCGCAGCGCCCTGCTCACGGCCCGGGAGAGCAGCGCGGGACGGCCCGCGTGCTCGGGCCCGCACCTGCGCGGGAGACCCGGGCGGAGCTGCCGCAGCACGCGGGGAGCGACCCAGCGGACGGGGGCTCTCTACACCTGCTTCTCGAGTCCGTCTGCATTTTAGGGCGCCTGCTAACGAAGCCCAGCGAGGCGCGAGCCTCGGGACCTCCCGTGTGCGGAGACCCAGCTAGGACGCCCCGGGCGCCTCGCGCGTGTCCAGAAACGGACGGAGGCGGACGCTCCCTTAGGTGCCCACGACAAGCGGCGGGAGCGCGGCCGCCCAGCAGGCCACGGAGGCGGCGCGCGCGCGGCGGCGGCGGAACGCGGCGGCGGCGGCGGCCCGTAGGACGTGCGCGCGCCCGCGGCCCGACCGGACCGTAAAGCGGCACGCGGTGTCGTGAAAGCCGCCGCGAGCGCAGAGCGCTGGTTGACGGCCGGGCTCCATTTTGTTCGCCGTTTCTCTGCTCGTAAGTCGCTCGTCTCCGTGGCGTGTGTGAGGAGGAAAGTTGAGACGGGTGGAAGTTTCCCGGAGGCGTGCGGCGCCGGGCTGCCCGCGTAGCGTGTCCGTTCTCTCTCCGCAGCAGACGATGCGGCCCCTGGACGCGGTGGAGCTGGCGGAGCCCGAGGAGGTGGCGGTGCTGCAGCCGGAGGAGGACTTCGAGCAGTTCCTGCTGCCGGTCATCCACGAGATGCGCGAGGACATCGCGGCGCTGCGCCGCGAGCACGGGCGCGCGCCCCTGCGGAACCGCGGCAAGCTGTGGGAGATGGACAATCTGCTCATCCAGATCAAGACGCAGGTGGAGGCGTCGGAGGAGAGCGCCCTGAACCACCTGCCGGGCGCCGGCGGCGCGGCCAGGCCCGACAGGGCCGACGAGAAGGCGCGCGAGGCGGCCAAGATGGCCGAGATGCTGGTGGAGCTGGTGCGGCGGATAGAGCGGAGCGAGTCGTCGTGAGCGCGGCGCGGTGAGGCGGGGCGGGGGCCGGGGCCGCGGGTGGGGGCCGGAAGTGGCGGCCGTGGGGTCTGGGGCCGCGGGGTGGTGACCGGAAGTCGCTCCTCGGGGCCCGGGGCCGCGGGGTGGTGACCGGAAGTGGCGGCCGTGGGGCCCGGGGCCGCGGGGTGGTGACCGGAAGTCGCTCCTCGGGGCCCGGGGCCGCGAGTAGTGACCGGAAGTTGCTCCCCGGGGCCCTGGGGTGATGGCCGGAAGTCGCTCCTCGGGGGCCCCGGCCGCGGGTGGTGGGCGGGTGGTGGGCGGGTGGAGCCCGTGGGCGACCCCCGATCCTGCTGGGCGGCGCGCGCCCCTGACGCGGGCTCTCCGTTTGCGTCCTAGGTGTGCAGCCGCGGACGTGGTCGGGTCTGGAGATGGCTGACACCCGGAGAAGCTGAAGCCAGAGCGCCTTCGTTTTTCTCTTTTCCTGTCTACTCTGTCCTCACTTTCGCTCCGTTTCTGCGTGGTCTGCGGTTGTGACCTCAAGACGAGTTTCCGCCTGTGCGGCGTTTCCGTGTCGGGGGAGGTAGCTGTGTTTATTGTTGGGAAAACGCCCTCGCCCGCGGGGATGGCGGCCGGGCCGGGCCGTGGGTGGTGGTTCCGAGTGGCGGCTGCCTCGTCGCTCTCGCGAGACCCGCGAGCTCCCTGGAACTTCGGGGCCGCGCGCGGGAGCCCCGGGGTGGAAGTCCTCGGGGGCGGCGGCCGCTGGCCCGGGGACTGTCACTTCTGTGAGACCAAAGGAGGAGAGATGTATTTTCTAAACGTGAGTTCCCTGGGGTCCTCGGCCGCTGTCCCCCTCTGCGTGTGCGTGGACGACCATCTCCACTCGCTGCCCTGTGCTCGCCGTCGGGGCAGGGGTGGGCGAGGGTGAAGCTGCGTGGGCCCTGCCTGTCCCGCCAGCTCCGCGTGCTGTCCAGCGCCAAGTGTTTCCGTAGCAGACGTGAGCAGTCCTTGAGGTCAGAACCCTACCGTGTTGAGAAATCCCACCGTGTTAATAAAGTATTCATGGCTTGAACACGGGAGCGCGCGTGGTGCGGTCCTACCGTCCCGGGCGGGCGCCGGGGTCCCGGCCCTGCCCTCCGGGAGCGCGCGTGAGAAGTGCCCCGCCCGGTGCTGTCCGGTAAGTGGTCTGTGAGGAGCCCTCGTGGGTGGCCCGCGTCCCACGGAGGCAGGAAGTGCAAGGTCGCTGGCCCTCAGCGCCGCCTCAGCCCCTGTGGGGCCAGTGCGTGCTCACCGCGCGGGAGCCGACCCCGGGACCCTCCGTGCACGGCTCCCGGGTTAGGACCCGCAGCTGGAGCCCAGTGCCGGTCCGCGGGGCTCCGTGCTTCCTGCTGGCTGGTGGCCGTTAGGTGGTGAGAGTCGAGGGAGAGCGTGGGTGTGCGGGCATCCTCCAGGGCCAAGGAGGAAGCTGCGGGCCCGGGCACCGCTGGGGACGGCCGGCGCTCGCGTCTGTGGGGCGGGAGTGATGGGAGTGGTGGGTCGGGTGCAGCCAGCGGGACGTCCGAGGTGCGGGGAGCGGAGTGAATGGCACCCCCAGACCACGGCCTACGGCCTGACCTGCTTCCCCCCCCCCCCAGGATCCCGCCTCTGCAGGCCGGGGGCGGTTTTCTTTCTAAATGGTCACAATTTACGTGGGACACAGATGAGCAGGCAGAAGTGGGGCCGCCTCCCTGCTGGAGAGGAGCGCTGTCATGCTCGCCCCTGCAAGTTCACCTACAGTCACGGGAAAGGAGTTCCCACACGGTCACTGGGGTGGGCGCCCCGGGGAGTTCCAGCCTCCTGCCGCCGGCTCGGTGGGTGGGGGTCTGCCGCTCCAGGGGGCCGGTTGAGCTCCTGCAGGCCTCCGGGTAGTGGACCAGCACACAGGTGCATGCTCCATCTGCCCCTCAAAAACACGAGTGCTGCAGTGCCGAAGTTTTTTTTGAAATGGATGCACAGGCGGCACCCAAATACAGTACGTGAAGACACCCTGTTAGACCGGCGGCCCACGTGAGTGCTGGTTTTGGGTCCTGGCTGCTCCACTTCATCCTGGGAGCGCATCGGAGGGCGGCCCGAGTGCTGGCCGCCTGCCGTCCATGTGGGAGGCCCAGATGGAGCCCCTGGCGGCCATTTGGGGAGTGAACTAGCGATGGAAGACCTCTGTCTCTGATTCTGCCTTTCAGATATTTTTAAAAATTGAAGATACACAAGAAAAACTGCTTAGTACATATTGGGGCTGGTGTGACACTGGGCTAAGCCTCTGCCGGTAGCGAGTGCTGGTTTGAGTCCCGGCTGCTCCACTGCCGCCTATCCAGCTCCCTGCTAATGCCGCCGGGGAAGCAGACGATGGCCAAAGTGGTAGGCCCGGCACCCACGTGGGAGAGCCGTGTGGAGCTCCTGGCTCGGGCTGGCCCGTGCTGCTGCCATTCGGGGAGTGAGCCAGCTGAGGAAGATACTCTCTACCTTTCAAAAGAGAGGCAGAGTGAGGAAGGCATCTTCCACCCGCGGGTTCACTCCCGAAACAGCCACGTGGCCGGGTACCTGGCACTCGTCCCCTGGCGAGGGCCAGATGCTTGGGCTATCTCCAGTGTCCCCGGGCACACTGCAGGGAGCTGGGTCGGAGGCAGAGCGGTGGGACTCGCCCCTGCGCCCTCAGGGGAGGCTGGCGGTGCAGGCAGCAGCTGGCCCTCTGCGGAAGTCGGGCTCACGTTCGTTCTTTCTCGTCACAGCTTGGAGTCTCCCTGTCTAGATTCCACGTGCGTGTGTTAGGGCCGCCTGATGGTCCTCGTGCAGTGACTCGGGCCAGACTTGAAACTTGTCACAAGTCCCACAAACCCCTTTGTCCTGGCGATCCAGTCACACGTGCCCACCTGTAGACTTCATCCTGCGGCTTGCTAGCCAATCAGAGCGGCAGTCGCATCTTTGTGAGCCAAGAATGGGATGAGCCGGTCTGAGCGCCAGCCTTTCATGAAGCTCTGTTGCGCCAGAGTCGCCAAATTACAGACCCGGGGCCGGCGCTGTGGCAGAGCAGGTACAGCGGCCGCCTGTGGCGCCGGCATCCCGTAGGGTTCGAGTCCCGGCTGCTCCACTTTGGATCCAGCTCTGCTGTGGCCTGGGAAAGCAGTGGAGGATGGCCCAAGTGCTTGGGCCCTGCACCCCATGGGAGACCAGGAGGAAGCTCCTGGACCCTGGAGCAGACACCAGGGACGGCCTTAGCTGCGTTGCGCTCCGGGTCTGGGGACTGCAGTGACAGCCCAGGCTCAGCCCAAGTGCAGGCCGCGTGGGTCCCTTCCTCCCTGCCTGGGGGTCGGATGACAGCATGGCCTTGCCGCAGACCCGGCCCTGGCCACCTCCCCTCCCAGGCAGCCGGTCACTCGAGAGTCCATCTTCCCGACGCAGTGGGGGATTCCGTGCCCTGGGTACAGCTATAGCCGCCCGGGCCGGCTTCATTGCTGCAGCCGGAGGCAGCCGATGGCCGAGTGCCTGCGCCCCCGCCACCCACGCGGGAGGCCCGGAGTTCTGGCTGCGGGGCAGGCCCCGGAAAACGAACCAGCGACGGAGGATCTTGAAAGTGTGGCCCGGGAGGGCGCGCCGCGGGCCTGTGCGGGAGACGCGTCCACCGTCAGTGTCCCTTCTGGGGGTCCAGGCGCAGCCCTCTCTTCCCCTAAAAAACCACGTGCAACTCGGGGTAAGACCCCAGCCGCGAGCTCCCGCCCCGCCCAGGCCGCCCAGCACCCGGGAGCCCCGCAACCTGAGGGAATCCAGGCACGCAGACGCGGCTGCGCAACTGCGCCTGCGCGACCCCGGAGGCCGTGGGGGCGTGGCCGCAAAGGAGTCCTGGTCTGTCGTGAAAGGGGGCAGCACGGCGCTGGTGGACGGCCCCGGGAGCCATGTTTGCGGTGGGCTTCTGCGTTTCAAGGGGAGGTTTCAGGGAGTGAAGTTTTACTCAAACGCTGGGCGGAGGCCGCTCGCCGGGGGAGCCGGCCCTCTAAACGAAGGGCGCGGTGCGCGCCTGACCCCTCCAACTCCTGCACCGCAGCGGCGCCCCTCGGACAGACCCCTAGTCACGCCGGCCGCACGGGCCCCCAGGCCCCGGCCCCTGCCAGGCCTGCAGCGCTTGAGCGTGTCCTTGGCGGCCCGCCCCGCCCCGAGAGGGCCACTCGTGCTGCCCGCCCAAGGCCGCAGTGACCAGGGAGGACGCGGAGCTGCTCGGGCCCAGGAGCTCCAGCCGGGCCTCCCACGTGGGCGGCGGGGTCCGCCGCCTTCCCGGGCTGTTAGCGGGGAGCCGGCCGGAAGTGGAGCAGCCGGGACTTGAACCCGCGCTGCTGCAGGGACGCAGAACCCGGTGCTCCGCAACGCTGCCTCAGCCCACCCTCCTCCATGCTCTGCTCCCCACCCAGCGCAGCCCAGGACCCGGCCCCTGGTCCCTCCGGCCACAGCACACCCCACCCTCTCCCGGGCTCCCGGGTCCCCCGATAAACCTCTCCGCCACCCAAGCTGCCCCGAGCGCCGTGCCTCGGCCTCTGTCGGTCGCCTCCCACGCAGCGTGGGCGCAAAGCGGGCCTCCTGCACACCCACAGCGCCCGGCAAGGCTGCGGGCCGCGGCCAAAGCCTTGGACGAAAGGGCCCTGCGGGGCTGTTGCGCCCCAGCCGGCCACCGCCAGGCCCGGCGTCCCTCCCAGGCGAGGGGCTGGGCTGAGACCAGCAGGTGGGCTCCTGAACCCGCCCTCCGGGAGCTCCACTTTCACCCTCTCCTGGGCCAACCTTGAACAGTGTCGCCGGGGCCTGCTGTGACTACACTCGGATGCCGGCTCACTGTAGATAATGTGCCGGTCATTTTGGTCTTCCAAGACTGCATTAAAGGATTGACCCGGGGCCAGCGCTGTGGCGCAGTGGGCTAAAGCCCCGGCCTACAGCGCTGGCATCCATCCCACATGGGCACCGGTTCAAGTCCAAGCTGCTCCACTTCCGATCCAGCTCCCTGCTATGGTCTGGGAAAGCAGTGGAGGACGGCCCAGGTGCTCGGGCCCCTGCACCCGCGTGGGAGACCCGGAGGAAACTCCTGGCTCCTGGCTGCAGCGTGGCCATTGTGGCCATTTGGGAAGTGAACCAGCGGATGTAAGATCTCTCTCTCCCTCCCTCCCTCCCTGCACTTCGCCAGGAGTTTCCTGCACCTCACTGACTGCAAGAAGGGCGTTGGCCACGTGAGTTCACTGTTCTCTCCACGGAGTCTGGATCCCGGCTCAGGTGTCAAAGACAGGCAAATCCCACGCTAATCAGCAGGGTAAGGACAGTCGCAACAGGGACGGATCCAGTCTGAACTCCGCTTCGCCAGAACAACGGCTGGGGAGAGAGACCCTGGAGGAAGCACCAGGGCGTCTGACCCACCGGCCAGCTGCCCTTGTCCCAGGAAGGGGGAGGCTGCGGGTGGCAGGGAGCGGTTCCAACCGCGAGCTTTATGGAGTAACCGAGAGGGGACCCCGGGCCTGCCTGCCCCGGCCAGGTTTTGTTTTTCTAAGATCTGTTTAGTTATTTGAAAGGCAGAAAGAGGAAGATGGCCCACCCACTGGGGTCACTCTCCAGATGCCCACAGGGACGGCTGGATCAGGCCAGAGCCAGGAACCAGAGTCTGCATCCGGCTAACGGCTAACCAAGACCACGCCGAGCCAAAGTTCACCGGGGCGCGGCCTCAGAGGGGAGGAGCCCGGGCTCCCGGGTGGGGCTGGGGTTGTACAGGGGGGAGGGAGATGAGGGAGCCGAGTTGGAGCAGCCAAACGAAGGGACGCGGATGGGGCTGGAGCAGCGGAGAGGACAGGGTGTCCCTGACCACAGGGTCCCGGGCTGCCTGCTTTGTGACCGGGGCAGTGATGGGGAGGGACAGGAGCACAGGGGGTCTCAGCTCTGATTTGCAGCTGGGACCAACTGTGGGCACGGGGAGGCTCGCCAGGAGCGCGGCGCCTCTGTGTGTGTGTTCCTGACGCCAGGGGAGAGTGGGGAGACGTCTCAGACCCAAGTGGATCCAGGACTCACATCTGGGTCTTCCACGTGGGTGGTAGGGACCCAAGGACCTGGGCGTTCATCTGCTGCCTTCCCAAGCGCACCAGCAGGGAGCTGGGTTGGAAGTGGAGGAGCCGGGACCCTCACTGGCGCTCTGAGGACGTCCCAAGCAGCAGCTTAACCCCCCCCCCGCCACCCCCCCTGCCGTGACCAAGCTACGGCTGAAGCAAATGGTGGCAGCACAGAGCTTTGTCAGCAAACACGTTAGGCAGACCAGAGTCATCCCTGGGGTGTAGCCATAAGTGGCTGGAAGCCAGGTGAGAGAGAGGGAGAGGGAGAGAGAGAGAGACCAGCCCGTCGCAGCCTACAAACCCGAGGGGCTCAGACCCCAGCGCGGCCGCCTCTGCGGGGCTCACTCTGCCCCGTGTTCTCCGTCTTCTCCATGCACTTCCGGCCTTCCACGCCCCACCTGTGCCCCTCACAGTCCAGGAACACAAGACAGGAGCCCGGCGGGGAGATCACATGGGAGCCGCAGCCCTCACAGCCACCGGGTGCCCAGCAGGCCAGGGCCTCTGCTTCCCGGTCCAGCCTCCTGCGCGTGTGCCGCCGGGAGTGCCCGGGTCCCTGGGCTCTGTGGAGCGGGGCTGTCACTGGACGAGGCCTGGTTTTCCGGTGTCGCAGGGTCGGCACGCTTTGTTCTGCAAAGAGCTAGACTGCAAATATTTTAGGTTGTGTGGGCCACGCACCGTCTCTGTCGCACAGTCCTGTCCCTATATTATTTCAGACATTACACCTGTGAGGGGCAGCCGGGGTGGGGGTGGGGGCTGCCCTCAGCCCTGGTTCTCACGCCTGTGCTTGCTCCCCACGCCGGCCCTTGTCCCCTGCACTCCGTCTCTGCGTCTGAATATACCCGTGCTAGCGACTAAGCTCTGGTGCACCCAGACCCCAAACCAGCCCATCCTCCGCGAGACCCCTGCTCTCTAGGCGACGGCTGCCGCGGGAGGGTTTGGAAGACACCCCTCCTCCGTCTCCACTCTCCGGCGCTGCACCTGTTTGCCATGGTATGTTAGAGTGCGAAATGGAGATGATCCAGGTGGGCCCGCTCCAGGCTCCTGGCTGACATAAAGCAGGAGTGCTGGACAGACGTGGTGTCGGCCGAGGCCTGGCTTTGGGCTCATCAAAGGCTCCGGGCTGCAGCCTCCCTGGTACATGGACTGAGGGAGCTGCCTGCAGATCTCCTGACCTTCCCACGCCCCCGCGACCCCAGCTCCTGACACATTCACGGTGGGGACCAGTGGGGACCGGTTTGCAGCACAGGAAACCTGGGGAGACACCAGCTTTCAGACCACAGCAAACCCAAGCCCCTGGGAGTGGGGGAGGGGATGCCAGGGGAGGGGGAGGGGCAGCTGACCCTGCCTGCAGGCTTTGAGGTGGGAGTCCCTGTGCCTCCACATTGAGGGATGGACAAGCCTACACACAACAACACATGCATGCTGCATAGACATGCGCTGGAAACTTCGCGAGAAACGGCATTCAGGGGCCGGCGTCGTGGGCAGTGGGTTAAGCGCTGGCCCCAGCATGCCGAGGGACCAAGCACAGGTTCCAGTCCCTGCTGCCCCCACTTCAGGCTCAGCTCCCTAATGCGCCTGGGAAATCAGGGGAAGATGGCCTAAGTGCTTGGGCCCCTGCACCCACGTGGGAGACCTGGATGGAGCTCCTGGCTCCTGGCTGGGGCCTGGCCCAGCCCTGGCCGTTGTGGCCGTCTGGGGAGTAAAGCAGCGGATGGCCCTAGTCTCTCCCTATCATCCTGCCTATCAAACAAATTTAAAAAATTAAAGCAACATTTACTGAGCTCCTGCTGTGGGCCAGGCACAGTGGGGGCTGCGGGAAACAGAACCAAGTACCCGCCTGGCCGTGGTCTTCCGGAGGTCTGGGGTCCGCGACGCGTGCCCTAGGAATCAGCCCGCAGGCCTGCGCAGCACCCGCAGCGGCCAGGGCGCTGAGGCAGACCCCCGCCCAAGGAAAAACTTCCCCTCCAGACCCAAGGGGTCTAGGGTAGGGTGCACTGCGAATGCGCGCGCAGGTCGGGCAGGGGGACCCCCCGCAGGCTGCAGGGTGGGAAAGGACCCATGGCTGCAGAAAGTCCGAGGATCTCTGGCTGACGGTGTCACCCGCGACCGCGGCCGGACGGCGACACCGCACCCGGGCGCAGCCTTGCGGGGCGGGAAGGGCGGCTCTGCGCCTGGCCTGCGGGTCCTCGGAGCGGCGGGATCTGCAATGCCGCCTTGCGAGGTCCCTGCCGGGGGAGGCTCCCGAGGTCGGAGCGCCGCGGGTGACCCAGGTGCGGCGGCCCGTGTGCTCGGTCTCCCTCCCAGACTGCGGGACTGTGACGCGGACCTGGGTCGGGGTTCGCACCGTGGGCGCGGGGACGGATCTCGCCCAGCAGAGGTGGGGTGACGAAGCCCTCGGCACGACGGAGGTTTCTCCAGCGCGGGTGGGCTGTTTTCCTTTTGCGAAGGCCTCCGAAGCCTGCAGCCCAGGGGGAGGTTTGAGTGGAGACGTCTGTGTGGGATATACGCAGGTGTAGCAGCGGGGGTGTCCCGGCAGGTGCACCCGCCAGGGCAGGGGTGAGAGGGCGTGGCCCCGACGCAGACGCATGGGGGTTCTCAGCGGAGTGGCAGGGAGGGGGAGGCGTGATCGTGGGGTCTTCGCGCTGCGTGTCCGTGCTGCTCCCCCTGGCGTCGGCTGTGCTGCAGTGTTGTGAGGACCTGATGCCCAGGGGTAGGTTTTGGTGCGTTCAGAGTGGTCAGCTCATTTGCATGTTTTATGGGAAACGTGGTTTTTATTTTTGTGTGTGTGTTTTGTTTTGTTTTGTTTTTAAAACGAAATACCAGCGGCCAAGGACAGGACGTCACACCTTGTGGCCCCGGCTGGCTCTGTCCCGGCCCCTGGAGCAGTGCTAGACAAGCGCACAGGCACCGGAGCCCGGGGAGTCTTTGGGAAACGCAGCCCCCAGCCTGCGGTTAAGGACCCAGCGCCCAGGTACCAAGGCCCTCAGCGGTTAGGGGTGCTTGGCAGCAAACCGCTGAGAGGCAGAACGGGAGCCCCGGGGAGGTCTGAGCAGGCGCACGGCCGCTCCCCTCTGCAGTTGAGGGAACCGGAGCTGTGGCTGCGGCTGCTGTTCACTGCTGTGGTGCGCAGAGGGACGTGCGCCTGGCCTGGCTCTCCTGTACAGATGCACCTGCCGACCTCGGCCACCTGCCCCTTCTTTATTGGCATTAGGAGGGTGAGGGTATGTTTTTCAAAAAAATACTTATTAGAAAGAGAGGGAGAGACAGAGAGAGAGGTCTTCCATCTGTTAGTCACTCCCCACATGGCCGCAACACCAGGGCTGGGCCAGGCTGAAGCCAGGAGTTTCATCTGGGCTCCCCCGTGGCTGGCAGGGACCCAAACACATGGGCCCTCTCCCGCTGCCCTTCCCAGGCCATCAGCAGGGGTCTGGATTGGAGATGGAGGAGCCGGGCTACAAACTGGCACCCACGTGGGATGCCGGCATCCAGATGGCGGCAATGCCGGCTGAACCACAGCGCCAGCCCCAGGGGGAGGCTACCTTGGGCCGCGGCTTAACCCGTGAAGGACCCGGAGCCAGCACAGCTGGGCTCTCCAAGACTGAGGCCTGAGGCCCGCACCCCCCCTCCGGGAGCTCCAGCCTCTGCCGCCCCCCCAGACCAGAGGAGGGGGACACGGGGGCATTCCTTGGGGTTCCCTGTCTCCGAGTGGGTGTCTGTGAAGGCAAGGGCGCTTCCAGTGAAACACACTTCCTTTTTATTTTTTAAGATTTATCTGTTTATTTGAGAGAGTTACAGAGAGAGATGCCCGTGGGACACCTGTGTTCCGGACCAGGGGGCCTGGGGTCAAGTTCGGGCTCCTCTCTCCGCTCCACATTCCTGCCTGGCTCAGGTAGTTGGGTCCTCGCCACCCTCGTGGGAGCCCTGGGTTGAGTTCCATCAGAAGCTGGGAGAGAGGCCGGGAACGCGTTCTCCCTCCACGGCCCCACGAAGGCACCGGCTCCGCCGACCCCTGGAGCTGGGTGCTGGGTGCTGGCCTCCAGGCTCGGGCCAGACTGCCGTGGCCCTCTAGGGAAGCAGCCCTGGCTGCAGGGGGGCTTGGACAAAGGGTTGGCAGTGCCCGCCCCGGGTCTGGGTCTCCGGGAGCCACGTGCTTAGGGCGATGCAGCCCCCACCCTCGTAGCTATAAGGCCCGTAACCCCTGACCCTCAGGCCCGAGGAACCCACTTCCTCTAGCCTCTGCACCTCCTCCTTCATCAAATATTTGTCTGACACATTATGGGGGGCAGGGACCAGTGTGGAGGAGGCCGTGTCTGCGCAGGAGTGCGAGCTGGCCTGTTTACCCACCTCCTCCCTCTGGGTCTCCACTCCCCTTCTGCAAAGCCCCGAGGTTGCCACAGCGGTATAGGCGAGGCCGCTCCTCTTCCCACACCTTCCCTCCTTCCAGCTGCCGGAGGGTGGAGGCTCCGCCAGCTCTCAGGGGCACAGGCACTGGGGGCGCCGGAGGGGGGGGTCTCCTTGCTCTGCGGCCTCCGCCCTGGCCTCCCTGCCTCCAGCCTCAGCCTCCCCCGTCTCATACCAGCTGTCCAGTGGGGCCTCCAAAGGGCCAATGTGACCCCGTGTCCCCCAGCGTAGGACCTGAGACCGCTGGCTTTTTGTTCTGATGCGTGCATTTGAAAGGCAGAGTTATAGAGAGGGAGGAGAGAGAGAGAGAGAGAGAGAGATTCCATTCACTGGTTCACTCCCCAACTGCTCACAGCCAGGCCGAGCCAAGAGCTCAGAACTCCATCCGGGTCTCCCACATGGACGTGTTAGGCAGGAAGTTAGGTATGAGCTTATGTGTGTGTGACAAAGGCCTCCGGAGAGGAGAAGACTTCTACATCCAGCATCTGCATCTACATCTCAAAGTCATCCTGTTGGTGTTTCAGGGGAAGCCCGGTATTCACATCCTGCCCTGCCCTGCCCCCTTCTACCTGATAACCTGCCAGGTGGGGTCCCCGCCCCTTCTGCCTGACAAACCTTCCACAGTCTCCCAGGTGCAGCCCAGTATCTACATGTCAAACACCCTGCTCCAGATCCCCGTTCTCTAGGGGGTCCTGTTCACCCTTCCTCTGAACCCAGGATGGCGCCAGCCAGGCTTCCTCCTGTCTGATACCTTCAAGGGAAAACTCAGATAGGAGCTTCTTAGTATTTACAGCCATAAAATCCTTTGTTTCAGGAGGAAATGTGTGAAGACAAAGACCCATCTCCTTAACCCCCCCCCCCCCCCCCCCCCCCCCCCCGGCCTCAACCGGACTGCGCGCTCAGCCCTCTGCCTCTCTGCTGAGCCGCCCGCCTGGTCTGGCCAGGTGTACTCTCTCCACTCAACCATGCAACCTCGCTCCTTCCCCCCCACCCAGTCTCTCAGGCTCTGTCTGGAGGGGTGCCCATCCATCCTTATGGATGTCCCTGCCCTAATAAACCTTGCTATTTTACCTCCCACTACTCTCTGTCTCACACCTGAATTCTTTCTTGCGTGAAGACAAGAACCCTGCAATTTCTCTGGTAACAGACGCAGGGGCCCCAGCACTTGGGCCGTCCTCTGCTGCTTTCCCAGGTGGGTTAGCAGGGAGCTGGACCAGAAGAGGAGCAGCCGGGCCTCCAACCAGAGCTCCAATATGGGATGGCGTCGTACCCACTGCTCCTCAGTGCTGGCCCCCAGAGCTCTGGTGCAGGGCCAGGCCAGCAGGAGGGGCTCCAAGATGGGGTCCCCACAAACCCCTGCACTGCGCTCTCTGCGCCCCCTCCAAGTACTGCTCCCAGCCAGCGTGCCACTCCTCCCCTCCCAGCCCGGGGAGGCAGACGGGCTGCAGGTGTCCTGGTGCCGGGCTCTGGGCCCCTGCCGACCTGGGGCCACCCCCGCGGGCCTTCAGTCTGCACAGCCTGGTGTGGGCGACCACAGAGGGCAGAGACGCTTCCTGGGAGCTGTCCCCTCTGCACACGGGTCACCATGAGGTCAGCCCTGCAGGCCAGGCCTGGCCTGCTCTGCACCCAGCACCTTGTGGTTTTCTCGAGAAACTCCTGACGCTCCCTGGGGCGTGTCTCCTGCCCGCCCGCCCCCTGGCACCGCGGTGGCCTCGGCAGAAGCAGGAAGGGACGCCTGCCTTTGCCGACCAGGCCCCTGTGCCCTGGTTAATTTGAGGGCACCTTTCTGCTGCAGGTCACCTGGCCTCGAGGCGGGTGAGGCTGGGCCACGGACAGTGCCAGCGGGCAAGGGAGCCTGGCGCGCACGGTGGCGGGCGGCAGGCCCTGCAGGGGTGAAGGGTGGCCTGCTCGGCTCCCAGCCGCTGTGCCTGTGGCCTGTGCTGCAGCCACGTTAGTAGGTGGCTGTGGGGAGCTCAGACCGGAGCGCTGGGGCTAAGGATAGGAGGGCGTGGCCTTCCCAGTTCCCTGCTGCGTGTGCCCTGGGACCCGGGCTGTTACCGGAGAAATTGCAGGGTTCTTGTCTTCACGCAAGAAAGAATTCAGGCGTGAGACAGAGAGTAGTGGGAGGTAAAATAGCAAGGTTTATTAGGGAAGGGACATCCGTAAGGATGGATGGGCACCCCTCCAGACAGAGCCTGAGAGACTGGGTGGGGGGGAAGGAGCGAGGTTACATGTTGAGTGGAGTACACCTGGCCAGACCAGGCGGGCGGCTCAGCATGGAGGCAGAGGGCTGAGCGCGCAGTCCGGTTGAGGTGGGGGGTGGGGGGGTTGGGGGGGGTAAGGAGATGGGTCTTGCTTCCCCACCTCTGCTCCTCTAGGGACAAAGGGCTTTTTGGATGTAAATAGAAAAACTTCTCTCTTGCAGGTCTGAAACAAAGGACTTTATGGATGCAAATGTTATCAGACTGGAGGAGGGGTGGGCAGGACCCCCTAGAGAATGGGGATCCGGAGCAGGGTGTTTGAAATGCAGATACTGGGCTGCGTCTGGGAGATTGTGCAAGGTTTGTCAGGCAGAAGGGGCGGGGACCCCACCTGGCAGGTTGTCAGGTAGGAGGGGGCAGGGCAGGAAGTGAATTCTGGGCTGCCCCTGAAACACCGTCAGGATGACTTTGAGATGCAGATGCTGGACAGAGATGTCTTCTCTCTAGGCCTTCATGTCACACACACATACGCTCATAACTGACTTCCTACTAACAGGGCGACAGGTGACCCCGCGCTAGCTGGGGACGGGAAGGGTTTTCAGTCTCCTTTGGGGAGGAGCTGGCTCTACGGATGCCCAGGAGGGGGCGTTCCCTGGGAGAGGCCGCTGGGCCCCGCCCGCGGGCATTCGACCAGACGTCCCAACCGTGAAATCTCGGCGGGAGACTGGGGGGCCGCGTGGCCTCTCGCAACACGGTGGAGGAAACACCTCTGAGAAGCGCCTTGTTTCAGGCGCAGGCGCTGTAGACTCGGAATCAAAACGGAGCGAGTGTGGCCAAAAGCTGATTGCGGACCTCTCGCTCCTGGACGTACCAGCTCTGCTCCCTAACGGCCAAGGGTGGAGCTTGTGACACTCTGGGCCCAAATTCCCAGGACTAGGTTGACAGAAATGCGTCCTCACTGCTATCCTACAGCCACAGCTTGGATCTTACTGGGTTTGTAGTGGGTAACTGGTACCTCACAACCGTATCTGGTTTTCCTTTTATTGGTCACTGCACACCAGGGCTCCGGTGTGAAACTGGGAGCCCCAGTGGACAGAGCACTAAAAAGCTGTGTGACCCGCCGCCGGGGGCGCACTCTGGTGGGGAGCGTCGGCCCCGAGCGGTGGCCGGTCCCCATCACTTACCTTGCCTCTCATTTGCAATGAAGCTCATGCGTGACTGTCACTTGGTTTTGTAATATTCCATTTTAGCTGACAAGTGGATGCATCAGGCACCTGCCAGGAACAGCCTGGCTCCTCCCCCAACCAGCAGCCCCTCGGGGCTGCGTGCAGGGGCCTGGGGTGGGGGGCAGCTGTGCTAGAGGGGGCGACCGCTTTTAGCATCAGAGAAATTGGCTCTGGACAGCACAGCGGCTCCCTGGGAAGTGCAGCCCAGCCCCCACTCCGGAGTTGGCTCGCTGTGTCCCTCCAACAGGGCTGCCCCCCACCTTAGCATTTGTGTGACCTTCCCCCATGACTGGGCTGCCCGGGAGCTGGCTGGAACGGTGGCCAGCACCTGCCCCGCCCTCACAGGGACTAGCCAGTGCGGCTCTTGCCCCAGCAGGCCACGCTGGCCCTCCAGATCGGGGAACCCTGGGCAGAGGCAGGGTGTCCAGTCCCGGGGGCGGGCGGCTGTGCTGTGTGTTAGGCTGCCCGGCCTCCTAGGCAGTTCAGGGAGCTCACCTGGAGGCCTGAGTTCCGGAAGAGGCTGGGACACTGTGGGGAGAGCACGTGGGGCAGGGGGCGTGAGGGTCCGTGGTGCCCACAGCTGGCCCCTGGACGTGGCGGGGTGACAGTGGGCAGCAGGGCGTCACCGTGTGGGCTCCCACCTCTCCTCTAACAGGGCTCACAAGGAAGTGTGCCTACAGGGAGAATCCTGGATCCGCGCGGGTCCGAGCCAGCTCCCCCACAGGACGCGGGTCCCACGGCTGCCCCGGCTACAGACCAGGCCGGTCTGGGGAACATCCTGGACCTCCCCGCACTGCTGCCCCGCGGAACTGCCTGTGTGCCAAACACCCTGTCTCACCAGGTCTCCAGCTGCTCCAGCCCATCGCCCACCGCCCACCTCCCTTGATCCAAGTTCCCTATAAAACCCCAGCCCTCCTCCGAGACAGCCCCCAGCGGTGCCTCCGTCACTTTATCCTCACATCTGCCCCCAAAGCGGGGGAGGGGCGCTGCATCCGGCCCCACCCCCTTCCTCACGGAACAGAACCACACTGCAGCCACCTAACGGCCTGAGCCAGGGGCCACGTGCGCTGCCAGCTCTCCTGGGGCCCCGGGGCGCCTCCTCAGCCCTGCCTGGGCTCTCTCTCCGTTCCGACCACCTCCTCTCTTCCTGTCCTAAGCGGTAAGTCCAGCCTTCTCCGGATCCGTGGACCTGGGCCCGCTCTGATCGGCGGGGGCACTGGGGACTCCTCTCTGGGTGTTGTTCCCTTCGGCTGGGAGCCGCCTGGGGGGGGATCTCACTCTGTCTCTGCTCCTGCTTCCTCCTCTCCCACCGCCCCTCACGCTCTCCTCCTTGGCTGCTCTCGCAGGGTTTGAGCATAGCTCGGACACTGGACACTGGACGCTGGCCTTGGGCCTGGCGACGGCGCTCCCGGCTCCCGCATCGGCAGTGAGAGGCGTCTCTCGGCCGCGCTGCCCCTGCGGGACTGGGTGCCCCTCTGCGGTCTGCTGCCTCTGCGGCAACTTCTTTGCCTGGGTGATCCCTTTCTACGTCCAGGAACGTCTGGTTCCCACGGCCTGTAGGGTCTCCTCTGCTCCCTTCAACCCCTGGACTCATCAAGCCTCAGGGCTCAGCCCCAGGACAAACCTGGGTACCAATCACAGCGGCCCGGGAACATCCACGTTCTGCGAGGTCGTGGTGACTACGGCCACCGCACGGGCACATGGCCCGAAATCCCCTGCGTCCAGCCTGTCTTGGCAGCTCATGCCGCACCCACCCAACACTTGGGGCCAGGGCCCCTGGCAGGCCCTGCCGTGACTCACACCCCGTCCCCGAGCCCCCCTTAACTTCGACACGAAGGAGGCTGCCCCTCCTCCTCACCCTGCACCCCCGACTCCGTCACAAAACACACCCAACACTGGAGTACGGGAAGGGGCTTATTGGGAAAGCCCAGCAGGCCAGAGGGAAGGGGCGAGGAAGGAAAAGAGGGAGGAGAGTGTAAGAGAGGAGCGAGAGGGCCGGCGCACTGCGGCTCACTAGGCTAATCCTCCGCCTTGTGGCGCCAGCACACCGGGTTCTAGTCCCGGTCGGGGCGCCGGATTCTGTCCCGGTTGCCCCTCTTCCAGGCCAGCTCTCTGCTGTGGCCAGGGAGGGCAGTGAAGGATGGCCCAAGTGCTTGGGTCCTGCACCCCATGGGAGACCAGGAGAAGCACCTGGCTCCTGCCTTCGGATCAGCGCGGTGCGCCGGCTACAGCGGCCATTGGGAGGGTGAACCAACGGCAAAGGAAGACCTTTCTCTCTGTCTCTCTCACTGTCCACTCTGCCTGGCAAAAAAAAAAAAAAGAGAGAGAGAGGAGCGAGGAGGAGAGAAGAGAGAGAAGGAGAGGAGCAGAGAAAGGGGGGAGGGGGAGGGGGAACGAGAGAGAAGCACACCACGTGTTCAGGATCGGGTCCTTTTAAAACTTTGCCAGAGCTATTAGGATGGGGGTGGAGCTGACACAAGAGGTTGGGGGGAGCCTAGAGGCTAGGCTGATGTCCGGGTGTAGACCGCAGCCTTTTCCTGACAGTGACGGCCGTCGGCGCAAGGGGCCTTCCCCTGGGAAGGCAGCCAGGGACGGAATGGCCGTCTGCCCCGCCTCCCATGGCCTCTCAGGTTGCTGATTTTGGTAAACCCTGGGGAGTCGCTGCAGGCCTTCTCCACCCAGCCTGGGGGAAGGCGCCCTGGGCCTTAGCCCCACTCTGTCTCCCACGCCCAACACAGAGACCTGGGCTGGGAGGGCTCCCGTGGCTGGGTGGGGGATGCAGAGACCTGGGCTGGGAAGGCTCCCGTGGCTGGTGGGGGATGACAGAGACCTGGGCTGGGAAGGCTCCCGTGGCTGGGTGGGGGAAGCAGAGCTTATTCACACCTGGGGCTCAGGGGGAGTCGTGCTGGGCAGGGCAGGGCAGGGCAGGGCAGCGCAGGGCTGGGTTCTTTTCCTAGTAGGCTTTGCAAGGAAATGAGAAGCCAGGAAACAACTTGCATGGAGGCAGGAGCTTTGATGGCAGGCGGGACACTGGCTTTGAGGAAGTGCCCGGGATTTAAGGCTTTGCTGTCTGCCCTCCCTGGACGGGATCATGGGGGCAGCCACTTGTCACGGTCACTGCTGGGGGCGTCCACGCTTCTTCCTTAGTCTCTGGTTTCTACAACGTAAGAAAAAGCTTACCAGGCTGGGTGACGGCCCAAAACCTTTCCACGGAGCCTGTAGGGTCTTAATGGAAGGGGGAAGAGCAGGAAGAGGCGGCCGGGGCCTCCCGGGATGGACGAAAGTGTCAGCTCCTGGCGGCTGCCTGGATTCCTGCAAGGACAGGACACACCCTGGGTGTGGGGGGGGGGCAGTAGGAGGCCGCCCGCCTGTCTGCCTGCACCCAGGTGTGTGTGGGGGGGCAGTAGGAGGCCGCCCGCCTGTCTGCAGTGTCAGGCCGGCCAGCTTACTCCCGCAGTCCACTCAACCCCTTCTGGCCTTAGCTCGGCCGAAAACCAGCCCTGTGCACCCTGCTCTCCGTAGCAATCTCTGGGGGACTCCGCACTGGGGGTGGCTCCTCCCGTTCTTCCAGTCCCCGCACCTGGAGGCCCGACCCCTCCGTCAGTTCCGCTCCCCCTGCCTCACCGCCCTGACTGTCTTGTGGAGACTCTCCGGGACCCGCTTCCCCTCCCCCAGCCTCGCGTCCCCTCCACCCTCAGTTTCGAGTCCTCCGCTGCCTTCAGTCCCTGGGAGTCCCCGGCACCTCCCCAGCCCCTGTCATCCCCAGTCCTCGGGCAGGGTTGAGCGGGCCAGTGGGTTTATTAAGATGCACCTCTCAAAACTGGGTTCAGAGCTTCACCCCGCTGGCCCCAGCTGCTGCCCCCAGGGCTGCCCCGCGCGCCCCATCCTCCCGCGGCCCCTTGGAACTCTGGAACAGTCACCCCTTCCTCTTGGGCAATTCGCCCCGCCCCGCCCCCTCCATCACAGGGCCACCTACCTTTCTTCACCTTCCTCCAACGTCTGCTCTGTGAACACCCTGATCGGAGCCTCCCACGGCCCTCCTCGGGGCCCGGTGCCCACGGCATCAGGCCAGGGACTGGGTAGTCCTAAAGAATTCTCGCCCACAGAGGCCAGCGCTGTGGTGCAGCAGGCTAACACCCTGGCCTGAAGCGCCGGCATCCCATATGGGCGCCGGTTCTAGTCCCAGCTGCTCCACTTCCGATCCAGCTCTCTGTTATCAAGCACTTGGGCCATCCTCCACTGCACTCCTGGGCCACAGCAGAGAGCTGGCCTGGAAGAGGGGCAACCGGGACAGGATCCAGAGCCCTGACTGGGACTAGAACCTGGTGTGCCGGCACCGCTAGGTGGAAGATTAGCCTAGTGAGCCACGGCGCTGGCCTCAAATAAAATAAATCTTTAAAAAATAAATTTAAAAAAATTCTCGCCCACAGGCCCTGGGATCCTCACCTGGCAGTGGAGCTGGCATCCCCACTGCCCCTGGGTTCAGCCCTCACGGCCCGGAGACGTTTCTGCCGGTGGCGCCATCTGCTGGCCAGCCGCGATCCTCACACGATGTGGAGCCCCGCTCTCCGCCTCCTCCTCGTCCTCACGGGCTTGCTTCCTCTCTCTGCCCCGGACAGCCTGCCTCCCTGCTCCTGCACGTCCCGCTACACCTACCTTCCTGCCGCCTGCTACAACACCAGAAAGCCCCCAAAGCGCTGCTCCTTCGTGGGCCAGCAGGCTATTGAGGTCACGATCCTGGCCACACACAGGTCCCTGCGGGGGTGCATGGGCGCGCGGCGCGGCGCGGTGGTTTGCCTGACGCCCACTACTCACTATGGCTACTCTGACGGCGGAGGCTACCAGGACGCCAACAGACAGCGAGAGCTTCAGAAGGTGAAGCAGATCTTGCGAGAATGGGCTGAGACGCGGCACGGCAGCACCCGGGGGCCCCTCCCCCGGCCTGCCGCCCGCCAGGCCACGGCCTGAGCCAGCCCCAACCGCGGGTCTAGACGGCCGGCAAAGGTGCATGAGGCGTCTCCGGGGACATCCGTACATCGGGAGCTGTCAGGAATGAGTGGCGCAGAGGCAGGACGGCTCCTTCTGAGGATGGACTGGTAACACCCACCCGTCACTCCTCTTCTTCCCTGCCTGACCCGCTGCCCGCAGGGCCTCACCCGGACCATCAGAGGACCCCAGCCTCAGCTGATGACTGCTCCATCCAACCCTCCCATCAGCGCCCAGCCCCACCAGCCCACCTCCCATAGGCACAGCAGGGCCACACCCTCCCATCAGAACCCCAGCCCCAGGCCAGCCCACCCCCTCCCTTCCATGCCACACTGTGGTGGAATGAGAAGGCCATGCCAGGGTGGCCACTGGCAAGCCAGCGTCAGTTACTCAGGAATGGCTTTGAAACCACCTGGCAACAGGCTGGGATTGGTTGGGGCATAAACCGCCCATTGACCAGATTGGCTGTCTTGGCTATATAAACTGCTGTACCAACTGAAATAAACGAGTCTGCGGGCTGCTCGCCTCAGGCCTGCTTTCACCCGACTCCAGGGGTCTGTGTGGTGACTCTGCGCCTCTTGCCCCCACCACGCTGCTCCTCTCAGAAACGAATCCACTGCAACGTTGTTGAGAAATCAGTGGCAACATCTGGCGCGCCAACGTGACAGAGAGAGACAGCGTGTGGGACTGGGCGAGGCCCCCCTGGATTTCGGCAAGAAGGCCCCTCGGTGTCTTGTGTGCTGTTCGGTTCTGTGAGGGTGAGCACAGAACCCCCTCCTACGCCCCTTTCCTTGTCCTTGTCCTCGGTCTCAGTGACCCCAGGTTAGCACACACCGCCCTGAGGCGTACGTCGCTCCTCGGCTCCTCCTTTTACTTTCTGTTCACCCGGCGAATTCACATAAGGGACTGATCATCCCAGAACTCGGAACCAAGTCCTCTCCCTCACTCGAGAGAGGTGACGCTCCGGAGGCACCGTGTGGGCATACGGCATTGACCTAATGAATCAAGGAAGTCCCCCACTAAGCACACGACATACTTACGATCTGATACACCACTATCTGTTTGTCTAACGTAGGGAAACCCCCTGCAAAATGCCATCAGCCGCTGAGGTGCTAGGAATTTGCTTTGTTATGGCAGCAGTGCTGTGCGTGTCTTTCCTTTGGCTGGAGTTGGCGTGCCGTGCCGCTCTTAAGCGCTCAGACATGGGAAAGATGCCCCCCTCTCAGAATCCCACACAGATTACCAAACAGTGAATCTGTGAGTGATAAGAGCCTGACACTCCAGGCGTCTGTCTCACAGACAACAGTTGATACTCAGGGAGAGAGAGCTGGACAGTGAAAACAACAATGTAGCATACAAGGTAGCAAAGCCTAGTCAGCCACCCCCGCATACCCGTGGGATGAACAAAGAGGCCCTCTAGACAATAACTCATGTGAGGTCATCCCATCCGCACCCAGTGAGGATCCCCACATTTGTGGCAGTACTCAGACACCCCAAGCTCTTAGGGCAGCTGCTAGACCCTATGCCACCCACACGTTGAACTGTATGCAAAATCCAGGCCCTGGACTCCAGCGCCTGTAAAAAGGCTTCTGCTAACCAAAGGTCGAGGATATGCTTGTGTCTTTCCAGAAAATGCGGAACAGCCCATTTGGGTACCAGCCAGAAACACCAAGTCTGCAACTGACAGCCAATCAGAATCAGCTGCACAAGACCGAGACTCCGCCTTGTTAGCAGACGCACCTGCCCTATCATCCTACCCTGAGGAACTGCTCATAGCCACATCCGTTACTGTTTTGTACCCCACTAGCTCTGGTCAGCCACTCAAATGGCCCACAGCAATGGAATACCTCTGACCTGTTGAGAAATGAATGGCAACACCGCACCAGCTCACCCCTCCCGTCAAGCCCCGCCCCCAGCAGGAAGTGGCCGGAGCAGAAACTGACCCCTTATCAATAAAAGGCTGAGATAACAGGGCTCACAAGGGTGTGTGCCCACAGGAACGGGTGCTTGTGGCCTTTCCCAGGAACCTGCAGCCCGCGGCCCCCGGCTGACGCGAGCGCCGCTCTGAGCCCCGCAGCTGTGCCTCTAGTAAACCCTCTCTCATCCTGGCCTCGTCCCACAGGCTCTGTCACTTTGTCATTGCCACCTCTCGCTTTCCACTGGTGCTTCCTTGTGTCTGCCCAGCAGCACCTGCGCGGGCGAGGGCGGGTCCATTCGGTCACTACCCACTCGGTAAACACCGGGCTCCCACCCGCCCCAGCAGCCCCACCTGGGGAGGACAGCCCTGGAGCGCACGAGGACATCACCATCTGAGGTTGCCCAGTGGGGAGGGGCAGGGCCTGTTGATGCTTCCCACCCCTTGTGTCAGCAGGAGCCGGCTTCAAAAAGCACTGGCAGCCGCAGCCGCAGCTGCAGCCGCAGGAGGCTGGAGCCCAGCACCATGACGGAGCTGGAGACAGCCATGGGCATGATCATCGACGTCTTTGCCCGGTACGCGGGCGGCGAGGGCGACCCGCAGAGCCTCACCAAGGGGGAGCTCAGGGTGCTGATGGAGAAGGAACTCCCCGGCTTCCTGCAGGTGAGGCGGGGCCGCAGGGGCGGAGCCAAACCCCGGCAGGGGCTGAGGGGCTTGGGAGCAGGTAGGTGGGATCCTAAGTGCGGTATTCAGGTGGATCCTTGGCGTTAAGCCCCTACCCCAGGTTTGCCTGGAGGGAGAGGGACAGGGACAGCCACACACGGGCAGTGGGGCTGGGAGCAGAGTGGAAGCCAGGGCCATCCCTGCCCCTGCCACACCCAGTCGCCGTGTAGCTCGGTGTCGGGCTGGGGGAGGGCCTGGAGGGACCAGTGTCCTGTGCAAGCAGAGACCCCGCCCTCCTTGGCCTCCCCATTCTCTCCTCCCCCTACACACACACACACACACACACACATCTCATTTATTTACTTGAAAGGCGGAGTAACAGAGGGACACAAAGACAGAAATCTCTTTGCTGGTTCACTCCCCAGATGGCTGCAAGGGCAGGAGCTGGGCCAGGCCAAAGCCAGGAGCCGGGAACTCTGGGTCTCCCATGCGGGTGCAGGGGCCTAAGGACTCAGGACATCTTCCACTGCTTTCCCAGGCACATGAGCAGGGAGCTGGATGGGAAGTGGAGTAGCTGGGAATTGAACCAGCGCCCACATGGGATGTGCAGGTTGCAGACAGTCCGGGCCCTCCCCTTCCGTCTTCCCCCCCCCCCCAGCCCCATCAGACTCTGCCACCGAGGGTCCTGATGCTGATGCAGTGGAAGCCTGGATTTGGGACCTAGCTTGTGACCTTGGGCTCTTAGGGCATTGTTTCTGTTCTCCAGATGGGTAAACATGCGCACTCACCCTGTGCTGGGACTAAGAAACCAAGTGTGAGGATTTGTATTTGTGTGTGTGTGTGTGTGAGAGAGAGAGAGAGAGAGAGAGAAAGAGAGAGAGCGCGATCACGCCCCAAATGCCCACGATGGCTAGGGCTGGGCTAAAGCCAGGAGCCAGGAACTTAATCCAGGTGGAGTGGGAGCTCAGCCAGGTACCGCCGCCAGGTTTTCCCCTGTGGGATGCCTATCCCAGCCCTCTGGGATTTTGATCCAAAACATTGGGGCTGGGGGAGGGTAACTGCGGGTTTGGGCGGGGGTGGGGGCACGCTTTGAGCACCGAGGCAAAACCAGGGAATTCTCAAACTTGGTTTGCACCGGGGCCCCCTGGGGAGCCTAGAGAAGGCC
This sequence comes from Oryctolagus cuniculus, assembly GCF_964237555.1. Lineage (NCBI taxonomy): Eukaryota > Metazoa > Chordata > Mammalia > Lagomorpha > Leporidae > Oryctolagus > Oryctolagus cuniculus. The sequence goes on along the minus strand of NC_091433.1, from coordinate 3,379,941 downwards.
ACGGCTCGGCCGGGAAGCTGTGCGCTCAGTCCTGGGGCCTTGCTCCCTGGGTCCAGCCTAGGGGCGCTCACGAGCCTGGGGGCCCTGCTCCCCGGGTCCAGCCCAGGGGCGCTCACGAGCCTGGGGGCCCTGTTCCCGCGGGCAGCCCAGCGCCACCAGCAGAGGTGGAGCTGCACAGAGGCGCGGGGACTGAGCTCCAGGAACGTCAAGGACAGCCCTGCTGACAGCCACGAAGCGTCGGGACGGGGTGGGGGCGGCACACTGCTACCGCCTCCGCCTGCCGCTTCGTGCCCAGGCTGGGTCGGGCAGACGCTGGGCCTCCGCCGGGTTCAGCTGTGACCGGTGCCGGCTGAGCTCAGCGGCGCCCCCTGCTGCTGCTGCTGCGCACCTGGTCCCTTGCAGGCGATGGTGCACTTGTTCTTCAACAACCGGACCCGCGTGCTCCCCTCACCCGGGCCGCGACCCCACTGTCCCCTTCTCCCCGTGTGACCTGGGTCAGGTCCCGCGCATCCTCCTCCCTGGTGGCTGTGGGGATTACGGGTTTGCAGGCACAAGCGCACACCCCCGAGGCAGCCGTGCGCAGAGCGCGGAGCTGCACCGCTTCCCGGAAACCACTGCAGAGCGCGTCAGAAATCGGAGGGTCCCCTTCTGGGCACAGCAGTCGTGCTCCGGCGAACAAGGGCACCGGCCGGCGCACGGCCTCTCACAGCTTAGGGCGGGCGGGCACCGCCTCTCCTGGCCCCGCGCCACAGAGGCGGCATCGCCGGCCCCTCCTCTCTTCCAGAACGGGAAGGACAAGGATGCGGTGGACAAAATGATGAGGGACCTGGACGCCAACGGGGACGCCGAGGTGGACTTCAACGAGTTCGTGGTGTTTGTAGCTGCGCTCACGTCTGCCTGTCACAAGTACTTTGTGCAGGCAGGGCCCAAGTGACGGCCGCAGGCCTGGCCCAGCCACTGTGTGCGGGTCCTGCCGACTGCTGCCCGGCTGCACCTGCTGCTCCGCCCGAGTAACTAACGCAGGTTCGGGTCGCGATCCTCCACTCTGTCCCGGGAACCTCAGTCCCCCCCCCCCCCGTTCATGAAATAAACTCAGTACTGAATACTCACACGTGTCCCTGAATTACTCAGTGCCAGCCCACTGGGAGGAGATGGACGGTGGCCAACCAGGACCCGTGTCCTTGGTACCTGCCTGCACCAGCCCCGCAGCCACTGCCATCAGAGTGGACCCAAGGCGGCTCAGGGACAGCACCCGTCCGTCTGTCCGTCAGCCGCGCACGCAGTGTCGCCATCTCTCCCATGTGCTTTTTCCAGTTTTGAACGACACCGTTGCCCCAAGGACCATGACCAGTCACAGGCTGAGTGGAGAGCGGCCATGAGAGGGGCCGGTGCCCCTGCGGCTTGCCGGGAGCAGCCCTGGCCCCAGGCACCAGGCTGGCGGCGGGATCTGGTCTCAGCGTGCTGTGCTGTCGTTGTCTGAATGCCCAGCGTCTGGAGGAGGACAGCTCCCCCCAGGGCAGTGAACTGGGAGGTGGTCAGAGGGGGCCGAGCTTCTCTTCTCCCACCTGGGGAAGGCACTGCGGATGCTTCTTCGAGGGGCGCTGTGCTGGGTGGGAGGGCAGCAGGTCCCCAGGCTGGACGTGAAGGGGGGGGGGGAGCTGTGCTGGGTGGGAGGGCAGCAGGTCCCCAGGCTGGACGTGAAGTGGGGGGGAGCTGTGCTGGGTGGGAGGGCAGCAGGTCCCCAGGCTGGACGTGAAGGGGGGGGGGGAGCTGTGCTGGGTGGGAGGGCAGCAGGTCCCCAGGCTGGACGTGAAGGGGCGGGGGGGGGGAGCTGTGCGGGGTGGGAGGGCAGCAGGTCCCCAGACTGGACGTGAAGGGGCGGGGGGGGGGGGAGCTGTGCTGGGTGGGAGGGCAGCAGGTCCCCAGGCTGGACGTGAAGGGGGGGGCCAGGGGGAGCTGTGCGGGGTGGGAGGGCAGCAGGTCCCCAGGCTGGACGTGAAGGGGGGGGCCAGGGGGAGCTGTGCGGGGTGGGAGGGCAGCAGGTCCCCAGGCTGGACATGAAGGGGCGGGGGGGGGGGAGCTGTGCGGGGTGGGAGGGCAGCAGGTCCCCAGAATGGACGTGAAGGGGGGGGTGGGCAGAGGGGCGCTGTGCTGGGTGGGAGGGCAGCAGGTCCCCAGGCTGGACGTGAAGTGGAGGGGGGGAGCCCCTCTTTTGTTCCTTGCTGAGGAGGAGGCAGAGCCCTGGGAGCTGCGGCAAACACCGGCTCGCGCGCTCGCTCCTGGCCTCGCCCTGGCTAGGCACAAGCACCTGGCCTGGAGGTGGGCACCTGTCCAGAGGCGGGGACGAGTCCCAGCAGGATGGGGGCAGCAGTCGCCCACACTCTTACTCCGCAGATGGCCGCACAGCCAGGGCAGGACCAGGCCGAAGCCAGGAGTCAGGAGTCACATCCGGGTCTCCTGCGTGGGCACAGACCCAAGCACTCGGGCCACACTGCTGCTTTCCCAGGTGCGTTAGCAGGGAGCTGGATCAGAAGAGGAGCAGGCAGGAACCGTACCTGCCGTGCCAGACGCCGGCCCCTTTGCAGGCGTCTCCTGAGAGTCGCCCTCTCAGAAGCCAGGCGACCGCAGCCTGCCGTGGCGGTGGGCTTCTCCCGCTCAGGAAGACCCCGGGCCCAGCCCTTGTCACTGTCTTCACCCGTGGGAAGAGCGCCTGCCCTGGGAAGCGCTTGCGGCGAGAGCGGCGGCCATCGCCCGGGGGAACTAGAACACCTGAGGGGCGATGCAGGAGAGGCTTATCCGGTTTAGACTGGAGGCTCACAGCCCAGGCCTGGGTGGCAGCTGATGGCTACGATGGTGCCATCATCGTAGAGGCAGAGCAGCCTGTGAGAACTGCCCGATGCCCTAAGCACCTCCCAGATGCCACTCGTTAGCCCACGCCCTCACCTGAACCCGTTACCTGACCTCCGACTTTGGGACCAAGCCGCGGGGCGTCAACAACGTCGTGGTGAGATCACAGCTGAGGGCACTCCAGAGTGCTTGTGAGAGCTGTGGTTTTCCCTGGGACACCTGCAGCCCACCGCAGAGTGCTTGGTCCAAGTCCTGGTTCCACAGCTGACCTGGCTTCAGCCAGTGTACACCCTGGGAGGCGGGTGACAGCTCCAGTCCTCGGGTAGGTGACACGTATGGGAGGCTGGGACGGGTGCCAGGATCCTGGCTTCAGCCTCACCCAGCCCTGGCTGCTGCCGTTATTTGGGGAGAAACCAGGAAACGCAAGCTGTCTCTTGGCTTTTCAAGTGAAATAAAAAAAAAAAAAGTTAAAAAGATTAACATTCAGGCCAGCGTCGTGGCAGAGCGGCTGACGCTGCCAGTTCAACGGCAGCCGCCCACCCGGGGACCCGTGCAGCAGCGGCGGCGGCTCCACTTCCGACCCAGCTCCCGCTAACGCACCTGGGGAGGCAGCAGCTGAGCCCCGAGCTAGGGCCCTGCCCCCGCGTGGAGACCGGACGGGGGGGGGGGGGGGGGGGTTCTGCGCTCCTGGCTTCGGTTGGACAATCTCTGTCTCCCTCTTTTGGAGAAGGGGGGGGGACCTTAAAGCCCGTGAGGAACCAGAACTAGAAGGCAAGTTCATTGTGGAGCAGACTCAGAGCTCACACAGCTGTAACGTTTCCTGAGCTTCCCGAAGACGGGGGGGTGGGGGGGGTGGGGGTGTGTGTGTGTGTGTGTGTGTGTGTGTGTGTGTGTGTGTCAGCATCTCCCCGCAGAGGCTCACTGCATGTGTGGGGTGTGAGTGTGGGGTGTGTGTGTGTGTGTGAGGATGGGTGTGGGGTGTGTGTGTGTGCTGTGTGAGTGTGGGGTGTGTGTGAGTGGGGGGTGTGTGTGAGTGTAGGGTGTGTGTGAGTGTAGGGTGTGTGTGTGTGTGTGCTGTGTCTGTGTGTGGGGGTATGAGTGTGTGCTGTGTGGGGGGGTGTGAGTGTGTCTGAGTGTGTGCTGTGGGGGGGTATGAGTGTGTGTTGTGTGTGTGTGTGCTGTGTGTGTCTTGAGTGTGGGGGGATGTGTGTGCTGTGTGTCTGAGTGTGGGGGTGTGGGGTGTGTGTGTGGCATCTCCCCACACTTCGCTCGCTCTGGTCCCTGCGTCTCAGACCCTCCCACCCCTCCTGAGGGCTGTGCCAGCCACCGGGAAGCCCTCCTCTCCGTGGGGCTGCCTGCGGTGGTCACACCCCACACGGGCGTCCCCCGCACCCCGCGCACACCTCTGCGCGCTCCCTGCTGAAGGGCGTCCCGCACCACCCGCCATGGGGCGGGGCCTGGCGCAGTGGCTTAGCCGGCGCTGGAGCTGCCGGATGCTGTGCCTGGGTCCCTGCGCCAGGTGCCCGACCAGGACGGGTTCCGGGCTCCCAGCTGGCCCAGCACCCGGGAGCGAACAGCGGGGGTTCCGTGCTCAGCTCCCCACCTGACCCCCACACCTCCAGGAGCCCGACGCCATGAGGACACCGGAGAGCGCGCGATTCCTTTATTACCACGCAGGGCTCTGACCACCTCCGCGAGAAACCTGCTCTCTGGAGAGACCTCCTCCTGACGAGGTGAACCCACGCCTGCTAGGCCCAGCTCCACCACGCCCGGCTCCGCCACGCCTACCACCCCGGTGCGCCAGGGCTCCACGCGCGGCCGACGCCCGTCCCTCCCTCCGCCCGGGGCTCCTGGGGCCTGCGAGGCCCTGCAGCGGAGGGGCCACTGCAGGCGGCCAGCTGTCTGGGCCCACCGCCCCGGCCAGCGTCCCACCCCTCCTTCGCGCAAACACGCAGGAGGCCCCCGGCTTCCTCTGGCGACGCAGAGGGTCTCCCTCAAGCCGTCCGCCCGTGGGCCCAAGGGTGCAGGGCCTTCCTCCTGCTGACCCCCGAGCTTCCGCGACCCCACAGCCCAGCGCAGTCAGGTCACGCGGTACCAGCACACAGGGCAGTGCCCACCGTCCAGCAACGGCTCGGAAGTAGCTTTTGACGGGGCCCCACTTCTCTTGGTGTTTCTCCAAAATGACGCATCTGGCGACTCGGACCCTCACGAGGGCACCAACCACTGACCGGGGAGGCCGTCACCCGGCGGGGGAGCAGACGCAGAACGGACCGCAGGCGCCGCGCGGCTTCCTCGGCGTGACCAGGGCCGCCCCCTGGGAACCTGCAAACCGGAGACATTCACCGTCATCACAGGACCCCGGACGGCCGCACCCTCCAGACAACCCACCCCACCTTCCAGAACATTCTGGAAGCTTCTAGGGCCGGCCTGACTTTCCCACTCGCTCCCTCCCCCGGCCCCGGGTTTCTGGTTTCCTCCCCACTCCCTCCGTGCCTGGCCGGGCCCCGGCGCCAGACCCAAGTCCGAGTCGCTTCCACCGCGTCCGGGAAAGCCGGGGCGCCGTCGCCGGCCTGCACCGGCTCCCCCTCCCCCCCACTCCCCTTGGCCCCTCGCAGCGCCGCCTCCAGCTCCCCTCGGCCCCGCCCCGCACCTGACCCCCCCCCCCGACTCCCCTCTGCCCCTCGCCACCCTGCACCTGGCTCCCCTCGGCCCCGCCCCCGACCCCCCCCCGGCTCCCCTCTGCCCCTCGCCACCCTGCACCTGGCTCCCCTCGGCCCCGCCCCCGACCCCCCCCCCCCGGCTCCCCTCTGCCCCTCGCCACCCTGCACCTGGCTCCCCTCCCCCCCGGCTCCCAGCGCCCTCGGCTCCCCACGGCCCCCTCGCCCCCGGCCCCCCGCCCCGCCCCCGGCTCCCCTCAGCTCCTCAGCCCCTCGACCCTGGCTCCCCTCGCCCCGGGCTCCCCACGGCCCCCTCCCCCCCGGCCCTCCTCGGCCCCTCGCCCCCGGCTCCCCGGCCCCCACGGCCGCCACTTCCGGCCCCCACCCGCGGCCCCGGCCCCCGCCCCGCCTCACCGCGCCGCGCTCACGACGACTCGCTCCGCTCTATCCGCCGCACCAGCTCCACCAGCATCTCGGCCATCTTGGCCGCCTCGCGCGCCTTCTCGTCGGCCCTGTCGGGCCTGGCCGCGCCGCCGGCGCCCGGCAGGTGGTTCAGGGCGCTCTCCTCCGACGCCTCCACCTGCGTCTTGATCTGGATGAGCAGATTGTCCATCTCCCACAGCTTGCCGCGGTTCCGCAGGGGCGCGCGCCCGTGCTCGCGGCGCAGCGCCGCGATGTCCTCGCGCATCTCGTGGATGACCGGCAGCAGGAACTGCTCGAAGTCCTCCTCCGGCTGCAGCACCGCCACCTCCTCGGGCTCCGCCAGCTCCACCGCGTCCAGGGGCCGCATCGTGCGCCGCGGCGCTCGCCTCCTCCGGGGGCGGCCGGCCAGCAGCCACCGCTGGGGTCACGGCGGCCCTCGTCGGTAGCAGCCCCGAGTACCGCTCAGTTCTCTTCTTGCTCCTAACGTTCAGTCTCTCGCTTCACAACCGCCGGGGGAGAAAACGCGTCGCTGGCAAACAGCCCCGCGCCCCCAACAAGCACCCGCGGCCGTCAATCAGCCAGCCCTGGCGTGTTTACGGCCCTTTCACGACGTACAAGGCCACTTTACGGCCACGCCTCGGCAAGATCGCGGAGCGGGCGCGCGCACGTAAAGGAGCCAGAGGCGCGCGCGCATGCGCCCACGGCCGCCGGGCTGAGCTAGTGCGAATTTAGGGCTCAGGGGTTTGCTGGTCGCGGTTTGCTCGCTTCCCGCTAGAGCGCTTCCTTCCTGGAGGGCTCGGCTTTGGTTTTTTTCAGGTAAAACCCAGCCTCTCCGTCTTTGAATAAGGCTGGCTGGTCCTCACAGCGCTTTCTGTCCAAGCAAGCACTGGCGTCCATTAAAGTTGCATTTATTTATTCGAAAGCTGGAGACGGAGAGATCGCCTCTGGACTCCTCCAAGGCCCGCAACAGCCGGAGCTGGGCCAGGCTGCAGCCAGGAACCCGGAGCCCCCCGGGTCTCCCCCGTGGCCGGGGTGGGGGTTGGGGGGGGTGCTGGTACCCGAGCCGTCTTGCGCCTCCAGGGTGCACCCAGGATTCTTGCACCCACGCACTGCAGTGTGGCGTACAGGTGTCCCGACCATTGCACCGAACCCCGACCCCGCTTGGGCGATCCGTCGAGCTCAGCGGGGAGACCGCTTAAAGCCGTGCTCTGGGTCGGAACGCGAGCTCAGCGCTCGGGGGCCGCAGCCCCACGTCTACACCGCAGCTCCCCGCAGCCCTCCCCTCTCACGCGCGGCCCACTCCCACGCTGTGTCCAGGGGAGAACTCGCTGCCCTCGGCTCTGGCCGGTAGAGCCCGGTCTCCTTCGCCCTCGGCAAAGGGCCACCTCTGCTGTCAGCCCTTCCCGGGGTTGGAGGCGAAGATCCCCGGAGTCCCGCAGGGGCCGGCCTCTGCAGCACACCGGGCCGTGAGCCTGCGTTCCGGCCCCGTTGGCCGAGACTCCCGCTCCCCGTGGCGCCGAGTGGACATCTCTGACGGCGGTGGCGAAGCCCCTCTGAGGCAGGATGCGCCGTTGGTGTGTGCTGCTCAGACGGACAGCGACCGACGGACACGATTCTCGGAATCCTTCCACTGACACCAATTCTGTTTGTTTATTTGAAAGGCAGAGTTACAGAGATGCGAGACAGAGGGGTCTCCCGTCCGCTGGTCACTCCCCCAGTGGTGCTGCCCTCCATGATCCCAGAGAGCCGTGCACGTTACAGCCACCAGAGCACGGCGGTGAGAACCGGGACCCCCGCGCTGCCCCGTGGGCGCCCCACTCGGCCACAGCCGGGCGGCTCAGACATTGTCTTCCCAGGGCAGAGGCGCTGGCAGATGTGGCTGCCGGTGAGGCACCAGCTCTGCCCCGTCTTGCAAACAGTGGCCTCCCCTGCACCTCTCACCCGCCCTCTTCTCGGGGAGGGGAGGGGAAGGGGAGCGTTCCCGAGTCTCCCACCGGATCCTGGCTCCACCCTGAGGCCGCGTTTACTCCAGACACAGCCAAACTGGCTTCGGGCTTCAGCATCCGCATCTGGGGGCGGGGCCCGGACCTCCAGGCCAAGAACATCAAGGTGGGGCAGTTTGGCCAGCATCTCGTACCCATCCAAGGACTAGACGCTGACCACGCTTGTGTGCACTCAAGAGGATCTGGGTGCACTGGCCCACAAAAGGACTGGACGAGGATTCTCACAGCAGCTTTGTTCTAACACCACCCGGATAAAACCGCCCAGGTGTCCATCAGCGGGGGTACAGGCGAGACAAACGCGCTGTAGCCGTGCACCGCCCAACAGAGACGTCTGTGTCAGTCTGGTTGTGCTGGTAAAACAACGCACAGCGGGCACTCACGCTGACACAGGTCTCGCCTGGCTCTGGAGGGTTCGGAGACCACGATCCAGGGGCTGGAGGCTCTGTATCTGCTGACGGCCACCCCCAGGCTCACAACGGCAGCTCCTTGCTGTGTGCTGACTGGTGGGAGGAGCGAGGGGTCTCCTGTCTACATCTCGTTTGTCCGGAAGATGCATTTATTTATGTGGTTATTTGAAAGGCAGATGACAGAGGGTCCACCTGCAAAGGTACACAACGGCCCGAGCTGGGCCAAAGTGAAGTCCAGCGGCAGAAACTGCATCAGGGTCTCCCAGGTGGGCGGCAGAGACTTGGTAGCTGAGCCGTCACCTGCTGCCTCCCAGGTGCACGGGATCAGGAAGCCCCATCAGAGCCAGGACTGGAGCCCGGAGCCCCGACACGGCCGCAGGCATCCCAGATGGCGTGCTCACCGCGGCTCCAACCCCCGCCCCCGCGTCCCCCTTTTAGAAGGTGGCCAGTCACATCCGAGTGACCGAATCACCGCCCCACGGCCCACCCTGACGCCGTCACCCTGGGGCAGGACTCGAGAGCACCAGCACGCAGACCACAGCGCGCGCTCATGTGGTTCCGGCCCAGGCCCTTCACGAGGTCACGCTCAGAATCCGGCTGCGGCTCTGGCTCTGCGTCCAGGCCTTGTTCCTGCGGTTACGGGAACAGGCTGGGCTCTCGCCACGTGGGTTTCTCCTCGGGCTGCTGACCACGGGGCAGCGACTGGAGGGACCGCGGCGCTACAGCGCACTGCCTCCAGCCACACACCATCACGTCTGCCTTCTCCTGCTGGCCCTGAGCAAGCACTGGGCCCAGCGGGCTGAGACACCCGTGTGGCCGGCGGGCGGTAGGACTCTCCGGAGGCTGTCCCGAGTGCTGACTGATGTCCTTGCAACATGCAAACCACACACGTACATTCAAGAACCCCAGCAGCTTCAAAATATAAAACCTCACAAGGACGTATGTCCTGAGGCCGGCGCTGCGGCACGGGTTCGCGTCCCGGCTGCTCCACTTCCGACCCAGCTCCCTGCTAGTGCACCCGGGACAGCCGCAGAAGATGGCCAAGTCCCCGAGCCCCTGCACCCGCGTGGGAGACCCGGGAAAAGCTCCTGGCCTCGGATCAGCCCAGCTCCGGCCGGGGCGGACATTTGGGGAGTGAACCAGCAGATGGAAGACCTCTCTCTGTAACTCTGCCTTCCAAATAAATCAGTCTTTTTAAAAAAGGACTTGGGTACTACGGCCTCTTCTAGCGTCCGGTTCGAGGGCAGACTTTGGTAAACGACCTAGACCTCGGCGCCTGACACTGCTCCCGCACACCCAGTGCCCCGCGTGTGTGCGGGGGAAGGGGCAGCGCAGGCTTTCCTGGGGGGCTGGGGGCCCCAGTAACTCAGGACGGCCACTCCGTCACCTGGCTCTCGGCGCCGTCACAGCGCACGCTCCGTGAACATGGCCTGCGTAGGACCACGGGCCGCCCGCCCGCCTGCTGCTTTCGCAGCTTGGGAGGAGACAGCCGGAGGCCTCCATCCCGCCCCGCTCGGGCCCCACGGCCGCAGCACAAGGCCTTGAGGCCGCCATAGCTTCTCCGAGTTCCTGTTCCGGTCCGCGTGCGTGCGCGGGCGAGCGAGCGAGCGTGCGCGCCCCCGGAGCCCGGACTCGAAGGCGGCTGCGCGTGCGCCCTGAGCGAGCACGGCGGGCGGAAGTGGGGGCGGGCGAGCGTGCGTGCGTGCGTGCGCGCGCGTGCGCGGGGAGCGCCCTGGGCCGCCCGGCCATGGCGGAGCCGCCCGCGGCCGAGGAAGCCGAGGCGCAGGGCCCCGGCTGGAGCGGCGGGGACAGCGGCCACGTGTCGCAGAGCCACAGCAGCGCCTCGGGGCCGTGGGAGGACGAGGGCCCGGAGGACGGCGCGCCGGGCCGCGACCTGCCGCTGCTGCGCCGCGCCGCCGCGGGCTACGCCGCCTGCCTGCTGCCCGCCGCCGCGGCGCGGCCCGAGGTGGAGGCGCTGGACGCCAGCCTCGAGGACCTGCTGACGCGCGTGGACGAGTTCGTGGCCATGCTGGACATGATCCGCGGCGACTCGGCGCACGTGGTCCGCGAGGGCGTGCCGCGCATCCACGCCAAGGCCGCCGAGATGCGGCGCGTCTACGGCAAGATCGACCGGCTGGAGGCCTTCGTGCGCATGGTGGGCAGCCGCGTGGCGCGCACGGAGCAGGAGGTGGCCAGGGCCGAGGCCGAGCTGGGCGCGCTGCCCAGGGCGCTGCGGCAGCTCCTGCGCAGCGTGGGCGGCCCCGGCTTCCTCGCCCGGCCGCCGCCGCCGGCCCCGCGCGAGCCGCCGGGGCTGTTCCGCACCGAGGACCACTTCCCGCGCCGCCGCGACGGGCCGCCGCTCTGAGGACCGCGCGGGGCCCGCCGGTGCGCCGCCTGCCACGGCCCCGGAGAAGCCGCCGAGCCGCCGCAGCCCTGCGGAGCGTGCTGGACGGGTCCGGTTCTCTAAGCCGCCTGCAGGCGCAGCGTCCAGCAGGAAGCCGGACAGCTCCGAGTAGCCGCGGGGTGCGCCTGCGCCGAGCTCTGGCCGCGCCTGGCCGCCGTAGCCGATGGTTGCTTTATAATCTACGTGTCAATAAAAGTTAAATTATTGTTGGTTTGGAAGTAGGCGGTGGTGTTCCCGGGAGAAAGAAAGAGGCTGGGAGGTGCCCCGTTGTCTTTTTTTAAAGATTTATTTATTTCAGGCCGGCGCCGCGGCTCGCTAGGCTAATCCTCCGCCTTGCGGCGCCAGCACACCGGGTTCTAGTCCCGGTCGGGGTGCCGGATTCTGTCCCGGTTGCCCCTCTTCCAGGCCAGCTCTCTGCTGTGGCCAGGGAGTGCAGTGGAGGATGGCCCGAGTACTTGGGCCCTGCACCCCATGGGAGACCAGGAGAAGCACCTGGCTCCTGCCTTCGGATCAGCGCGGTGCGCCGGCTACAGCGGCCATTGGAGGGTGAACCAACGGCAAAGGAAGACCTTTCTCTCTGTCTCTCTCACTGTCCACTCTGACTGTCAAAAAATATACATTTATTTTTTACTTGAGAGAGTTAGGAAAGACAGAGAGAGAGAGAGAGAGGTCTTCCATCCTCTGGTTCACTTCCCAATTGGCTGCAACAGCCAGAGCTGTGCCGATCCGGAGCCAGGAGCCAGGAGCTTTTTCCGGGTCTCCCACGAGGGTGCAGGGCCCAAGGACTTGGGCCATCTTCTACTGCTCTCCTGGGCCACAGCAGAGAGCTGGATCGGAAGTGGAGCAGCCAGGACTCGAACCGACGCCCATGTGGGATGCTGGCACTGCAGGCCAAGGCATTAACCCACTGTGCCACAGCGCAGGCCCGTGTCTTTTTTTGTTTGTTTGTTTACTTGAAGGGCAGAGTCAGAGGAGAGAGGTTGTATCCACCGGTTCACTCCCCTTGTGGCCACCAAAGCCAGGGGGCGGCCGGGAGCCAGTACTGGCCTCCACGCGGTGGCGGGGCCTAGCGCTAGAGCCGTCTTGGGCCTTCCCAGGTACATCAGCAGGGATGCGGGGGCTTGAACCGGTGATCCCGGCCAGGGCGGGGGGGAGGGGCGTGGCGGCGCGGCGTGGAGGCCGACACAGCGGGTGGTGTCGCCCTTAGCGTTCCTCATTGGGGAGGCATCGCTCACAGGAAGCAGCGCCTGGATTTAGAGGCCGAAAGCGCAGGCACCGCGGCTGGCACGGGGCAACCCCGGACCCCGGACCTGTGGCAGCCTCCTTACACACACCCGAAGGCTGTACTGGAAGGCAGTGAGTCGCGGGGAGTTAGGGCACTGCTGCGGCCGGGAGAGAAGCTAAGTCCCAGGAGGTGCCAGCCGCAGCGTGCTGTGAGCGGAGACCTTCCCAGTCCCAGGGCTCAGTTACCTGCAGCAGAGGGGGCCGGCAGATGGAGGACCTCTCTGTCTCGGCCTCTTTCTAACTCTGCCTTTCAAATAAATAAATAAATAAAACTAGGTTGAGAAAATTAGAATAGTAACCAATAGGAACGGTAATCGGCTCAGCTGTTGACTTGATTTTAAGTTTACTTGTGAGGCAGAGTGGCCGCTCCGGGTGCTGGTTCACTCCCCATTTGGCCTCAGCAGCTGAGCTGGGCCAGGCCAGGTCAGGGGCCAGGGGCCTCCGCGTGGGCTGAGCGAGGACTCGGGTTCTTGGGCGGTCACCTGGAGTGGGCAGCGGAGACGAACTTGAGTGCACGCCCTGTCCGAGGAGGACACGGCCGGCGTCCTGGTTGGCACTTAGCCGCTGTCAGGCGCTGCGTGGGGCGATGGCAAGTTCTTGTTGAGGAGGAGGAGAAAGATGGGCTCGGGATGCCGGGCAGGCAGCACAGGTCCCCGCCCCGCCAGACAGGCCAGTGGGAAGCCCAGCGTGCCTGTCCCCCACTGCCCCCTGCTCGTGGGCTGGGCTCCGTGGGCTCTGTGGGGCTTGTTGGGTTCCCAGCAGGAAGTCCAGCGTGCCTGAGCCCTGGACCAACGGGACAGGTGGCGAGGCAGACGCGGAGCTCAGTCAAACGTGTCCGCGGGAAACCAAGCTCCCTGGAGCTAAGGACGCGGAAGGAGGGTCGGGGTTCTCCCAGGAGCCCCCGGGCTGGCCTGCGCGTGCGAAGGTCAGATACCAGGGGCAGCTTCAGCCAACCCAAGCCTTAGGGGCTGCAGGTGCTCGCGGGGGTCCAGGGAGGGCGTCTCCCTTAGCCACGCCCCGGGAATGTGCAGGCCAGGCGTGCAGCATTGCCTTTCCGAGAGCAAGAACAGAGGTTTCCAAGCTTTGCAAGGTGGCCGAGCAGTCGGGGACGCGAGGTGGGGAGGGCGGGGCCGTGTCTGGTGCAGGCACAGCTGCTGCCCACCAGGGGGCGCTGCGGGAGCAGGAAAGGCCTGGGAGGGCCGGTCCAGCCTCTGCCTCCCGGAACCCAAGGCCCTGGCGTTGGAGCTGCAGAGCCCCGGGACCCTGTCCATCCTGAGGGGCTCGCGGGGTGCAGAGTAGGGGCTGCAGCAGTGGCTCAAGGCACAGAGCGGGGAGGGGCAGCACCGGCGGCCCGCGGTCTGTGGCTCTGGCCAGTGGCCTTTGCCTCTTTGGAAGGGCTGCACCCGTTTCTTTCTGTACTTGTCTGTCTGTCTCCTCCACGAGGGCACGGATGACGGCCATTGTCCATCTCGTCCATCTCAGTCCGCGGCACCGGCACCGTGCCCAGTGCAGAGCAGGCTGTCCCCTGTCTCGGGTGAGTGAGTGGAAGGGGATGGTGAGGACGTGTGGGCGGCTGGCAGGGAGACAGAGGGCCCGCGGGCTCAGCTCCCCAGGTCAGGACTGGACGTGCCCTCCCCGCCCCTGCCCTGAGGTCCTAGCACGTCCCATAAGCCGGGTATCGCTGGCCGGATTCGCCTCTCGTCCGGCCCTGTGGTACTTCAGCCTGACGAGAGAGCTTTCCTACCACCCGCCCCTGGGCCTGGTCCTCCCCCTTCTTCCCAGTTCAGCCTCACGCGGGGAGGAAGACCCCTGGGGTCCCAAGCAAAGGAGAGACTCGCCAGCACGTGGGTGCACACGCATACATGCCCACACGCATAGCACACGTATCACACACATGTGAACACAGCTGTACTCATACAAACACGCATACGCACGTATAAGCATGTACACAGAGTTGTGCGCACACACACATGAGGGCACACACATGAGCACACGTGCATGTATATGCACAGTCATGCTGGCATGTACACATGCTAACACATGTGGACACAGTCATACACACAAACGTGTACACACACGCATGTACACAGAGTTGTGCAGGGTAAGCACGCGCACACACATCCATGCACACACACGCAGAGACGCCACCCCTGTGGCCTCTCTGGCCTCTCGGTCCTGTCCTGTGGCCCAGGCTCCCAGGTCGCTCCCCTACCGCAAGTGTCCTGGGGTTTCTCGGATCTCCCGCGTCTCCCTCAAGGAGGCGAAGCCACAAACCCCGCGTGGCCCCCCCTCCCGGCCTCTGCGGCAGCCCCCGCCCAGCGGCCCCACCTGCTCGGCCCCCCCCCCAGAAGACATTCGCAGGCCGGTGTTGGACCTGGTGGTCGAGACCCCCGCCCCCACCCGAGGACTCGGGCCCCGCCCCAACTCCCCTGCAGCCATCACTCAAGCGGTTGAGTCGCTGCCAGCCCCACGGCGGCCCGGCTGGAGCCCCTGGGTCCCGGCTTGGCCTGGTCCGTCCTCGCTGTCGCCGGCACTTGGAGAGCGAGTCGGCGGGGGAGCGCCGTCTGCCCCTCGCCGGCGCTGGTGACGGATAACGAAGACAGCGCCAGGCTCTCGGTGCAGAGCCACTTCACCTGTTCCCTCCGAGACTGGCACCGGCCGCACTGGGAAGCCCGTCAGTGTTCTGGGGAAGAAACTCCCCAAAGCTGTCTCGCAACGCCGAGGCTTTCGGCAGACGTCAGTAGCAGGTCGTTTCCTGCCCCGCTGCGAATGGAGATCCCAGCGGGGTGGAGTTTCTGGACCCTGTGTGTGTGCACGCACATGTATGTGTGTGCATGTCTGTATGTGCACACGTGTATGTGCACTGTCTCTGCGCATGAATGCCTTCATGTGCATGCCCGCCTGTGTGCATGTGTGTGCGTGCCTTGTGCATGTGTGTATCTGTGTCTGTGGTGCATGTGTGTCTGTGTGTGTGTATGTGTGTCTCTGTGTGTGCATCTGTGTGTATGTGTGTCTCTGTATGAGTGTCTCTGTGTGTGTGCATCTCTGTGTATGCGTGTCTCTGTGTGTGCATGTATGTCTCTGTGTGTGCATGTGTGCATGTGTGTCTGTGCATGTGTGTGTATGTGTGTCTCTCTGTGTGTATGCGTGTGTATGTGTGTGCATCTGTGGGTATGTGTGTCTCTGTATGTGTCTCTGTGTGTGCATCTGTGTGTATGTGTGTGCATGCATGCCTGTGTGTGCATGTGTGTGCATGTGTGTGTGCATGTGTGTCTCTGTATGTGAATGTGTGTATGTGTGTCTCTGTGTGCATGTGTGTATGCCTGCCTGTGGTGCATGTGTGTATGTGTGTCTCTGTGTGTGCATGTGTGTATGTGTGTCTCTGTGTGCATCTGTGTGCATGTATATCTCTGTGTGTGCATGTATGTCTCTGTGTGTGCATGTGTGTCTGTGCATGTGTGTGTATGTGTGTCTCTCTGTGTGTATGTGTGTATGTGTGTGCATCTGTGGGTATGTGTGTCTCTGTATGTGCATGTGTGTGCATGCCTGTGTGTCTCTGTGTGTGCATGCCTGTGCATGTGTGTGCATGCCTGTGCATGTGTGTGCATGTGTGTGCGTGTGTGTGCATGCCTGTGCGTGTGTGTGAGTGTGTGTGCGTGTGTGTGGACATGAGGATGAGTGAGTGGAACTTGCTGCCCTCTGCCTGCTCTGGAATCCTGAGAAAGGCGTTCGCACTGGAAATGGGCTTCTGATACTTTTTCAGCCAATCAGCTTTGGGATCCTTTTTTGCAAGTGGTGGTAAAACAGGCAGCCCGGGCTGGGCTCTGCCAGTTCACGCACCAGGCTCAGGCCCTGGGGCGCCGCGGGCTTTGCCCCTTGCTCCCTCCTGCGTCTCCTTGCTGTGTCCTGAGCGCGGGGTGCTGCCGGCTCCCTCCCGGAGCTGCCGTCTCTGCCGCGGGGCTGCCCCCAGCCTCTGGCGACGCGGAAGCCCCAGCACGCGGCCCCCACAACCATGGGACTTCAGGCCGGGCTCAGCTGAGAGGCCAGAAAGTGATAAAGCCATGCATGCACGCTCGCATGTTGGCCGCTTGAAAGTGCGTGCCACGTGACCGTCACCAGCGTCCATCCCCAGGACCGAAACCGTTCCCACGAGACCCTCGGGCCCATCACGTCCCAAGGCCCCGGCAACCTCTGTTCTCCGTGATCCAGGCCCTCCGGCACCTCGTGCCATTGTCTCCTGTGGTGCCGCGTGTCCCAGTCTTTGCATGGCCGGGAAGGTCCCACTGCGTGGATGCGTCCGTGTGGCTTAGTCGCGCGTCCCGCCGGGCACGGCCTGCTGCTCGCTGGTGTCCCGCTTGGGACGTGCACCCCAGGACCTGCGTGGCCGGGCCGGGTGCTCCCGGGAGTGCCGTTTGGAAATTGAAACTGCAGATCATGTGTCTGCCCTGGAGGGGGCGGGGGAGGGAAGGCAGAGCTGGGTGGGCGACTTCTCTGCGTCAGACTGGCTGTCTGTGGGCTGGCCCCGCGCAGGCTGTCTGTGGGGCTGCCCAGGTGCAGCTCCGCGCAGGGCCCAGGCTGTGGCTGCAGAGGCACGGCCGGCGGGCGTGGCCTCCGTCTCTGCCCTGCCGGGCCCGCCCTAATAAAGCCCCGCTTCTTCCCACTGCTGAGCTCAACGAGCTATTCTGAGCTCCCTGCACACACTCGGGCCCTCTGTCTGCCCACGCCACCCTCTGGAGCCCTCATAATGCGGCCCTGTTCTCCCAGCCGCACAGCCGCCCGGCCTTGGGGCCTGCCCTGGGAGGAGGCTGTGCCAGCCCCGGGGAGGCTGCGCCTTGCTGGGTTCCAGGAAGGCGTGCGTGCCGTGTGTGGCCAGAGGCAGGGGCACCTCCCCTGCGGTAGCACCCTTGGGGGTTATGGGCAGAATGCGGGGTCAACGGCTGGGCCACGGCTCGGCTCCCAGGCCCGGTGGGCTGCTGCTGTGATCCTAGGGGCTTCAAGGCTGAGGTTTGCTGTTTGCTGCTGGGATGGCGACCTGCCTCTGCCACTTCCTGGCTTCCCCAGAGTCCCACAAGGTGCTGGGCTCAGCCGAGGCTACGGTCAAGACTTGGGAGCTGAGTGAATGAACTGACCACGCTAGCCGAGCAAGCGGTCACTCTCTGACCCCAGGAACCCCCGTGATTTGATGAGACCAGGCACCCCGGAAGGAGAGAGGCTGCCTTTCTCTCTTACCAAGAGCCCTTATATATTTAGGATTTATTTATACATGTAGTTGAAAGTGAGAGAGAGAGAAGAGAGACCTTCCATCTGCCTTGTGCACTCTGGAAATACCTGCGACAGCTGGAGCCGCACCAGGCTGAAGCCAGGAACCAGGAGCTCCATCCGGGTCTCGCATATGGGCGGCAGGAACCCAAGGACCTGGCAGTGACTGCTGCCTCCCAGGCACACTAGCAGGGAGCTGGGTTGGAAGCAGAGCAGCCAAGACTTGAACCAGGCACTCTGATACGGGTCGCAGGCCTCCCAAACAGCAGCTCAACCCTCTGCGCCACAGTGCCAGCCCCTCCCTAACATATATATTATTTATTTATTTATTTATTTATCTATCATCCCTGCTTCCTTGCAGGGTGGTGGCCCATGGGTTCCCTGCCAGGAACCAGAATCCACAGGGAAGCCTGGCCCGGCACACACGGCTACTTGATGACTGTTAATTGAGTGAAGGCACCAAGGCCATTCATGCCGTCTGGTAGATTTCAGGTCACCCTGGCTTTGTCCCACCTCAACATCTTGGCACCTGCTGGTCCCTGGGCCTGCAGTTCTGCCCCCCACCCTCACGTGCAGAGGTTCCTCTCTGGGCCCCGACAGCAGCAGTCCCACCCCAGGTGCTCTCCCAGGTGCACCGGCACACTTCCTCCCTAGCCCCCCTGCTGGGGTCATCCCTTGCCCACCCCTTTCCATCACAGTGGGGGTGCCTGGCGCCTCGGGCCTCAGCACCACGCTGGCCCGCGGTTCCAGTGGAGTAGACACTTCCTGTGCAGCCAAAAGCACGTGAGCCAGGGACACTGGAACTTGATGCTACGTCCATTGTGAGGAGGAAGTGGACTCAGATGCAGCACCTGGAATTCCTGGAGGTCACGGCTGGCCGGAGGTGCAGGCACCAGGACCCCGTCCTCCGCTCACCTGTGCACTGGCTTCTGTGAGGAGATGGAGGGGGAGAGATAGACCGACAGACAGGGAGGGGGCTCCTGCCTGCCGGTTCTCTTCCCAGATGCCTGCAACAGGCCAGGCCAGGCCAGGTCAGAGCTGGGAGCCAGGAACTTAATGCAGATCTCCCAGTCCCTGGGGCCATCACCTCTGACTCCCAGAGTCTGCCCGGCAGGAAGCTGGGTCAGAGCCGGAGCCGGGAATTGAACCCAGGCCCTCTGGTGCGGGGTGCAGGTATCTTAACCACTGGGTCCAATGCGCATTCCCCATCCAACAGGTTTTTATCCAGTGCCCGTTGGCTGTAGAGGTGGTCCTGAAGCCAGTCCCCACACCGTCTACCTTAAACATGTGTTGTGTTTGTGATGTTTTGAGGGGCCCGTGCTGTAATGCACTAGGCTAAACCTCCGCCTATGGCGCTGGCATCCCTTATGGGTGCTGGTTTGAGTCCTGGCTGCTCCACTTCCAATCCAGCTCCCTGCTAATGTGCCTGGGAAAGCAGTGGAGGATGGCCCAAGTCCTTGGGCCCCTGCACCCACGTGGGAGACCTGGAAGAGGCTCCTGGCTTCAGCTCCAGCTGTTGAGGCCATCTGGGGAGTGAACCAGCGGATGGAAGACTTTTCTTCCCTCCTTCCTTCCTTTTTTTTTTAAAGATTTATTTATTTATTTGAGAGTCATAGTTACACAGAGAGAGGAGAGGCAGAAAGAGAGAGAGAGGTAGAGACAGAGAGAGAGAGAGAGAGAGGTAGAGACAGAGAGAGAGGTCTTCCATCTGCTGGTTCATTCCCCAAATGGCTGCAGTGGCTGGAGCTGTGCCAATCCAAAGCCAGGAGCCAGGAGCTTCTTCTGGGTCTCCCACGTGGGTGCAGGGGCCCAAGCACTTGGACCATCTTCCACTGCTCTCCCAGGCCACAGCAGAGAGCTGGATCAAGTGGAGCAGCCGGGACTTGAACTGGCACCCATATGGGATGCCGTTGCTTCAGGTGACGGATTGACCTGCTACACACAGCGCCCCCCCTCCCCCAGTGTTTTTGCGCCACCTGGCTAAGGTCGGCAGGTGCAAGCCAAGCTGTGTGGGGACAGAGACGGAACGAAGCCGCCCCTCCCTTTGGCGCCTGCAGGGAGCAGCTCTGAGCGCTGCCCCCCCCCCCCCCCCCGCTGCCTGTTCCAGAACCCCTTCTGCTCCAGGCAGATAAGGAAGCCCAGAGCCGCCCTGTCTCCCGCGCTGCCCTTGGGTTTGCCTTCCAGAACGTGCGGTCGCTCTCAGGGCACCAAAGTACGCGTGCCGTTCACTTAGGGTCTATCCTGACACAGCAGTAAGTTCTGAAATGTTGTTAACGGCATGGAAAAATTCAGCCCTTAGTTTGCAGTGAAAAAGACCAGGAAACTGCGTGGAAACCGGCATGTGCTACGGATGGGAGCTGGCTCGACTAAGACCCGCACGCTGGGAGCAGTCGGCCACTGTCACTGGCGCTGGTCCTCAGGCTGTGGCGTCAGCAGTCGTTTTCTTTCCTCCCCCTGTAGCTCGTGCTCTGGGTGTGTTCTTAGATGGGGGAAAGGGCTGCTCCGTCAGGCGTAAGCAAACCCAGGCTCATCAAACGTGCGTGGGCCCGCCTGAGGCTGAGGCCAGGAGGTCTTTTTCTTTCTTTTCCTATTTTTAAAGTCTTGGTTTTCTGTGCTGTTCCTCTTACAATCGGCCCCGTGTTCTGGTCGTTTTCAACCCACTGAGCTGCACCACCCCAGTGCCAGCCCCATTTCTAGATGACCGGATCCTAAACCTGCCTGGGGACAGCTGTGTGTCCCTGACGCCCCCCTGGAGCCTCGGGCCTGCTTCCTCCACGTCTCCCCCTGCACCGAGCCCCTGCCTCCCACCCCCGGGCAAGGAGAGGTGGTCCCAGGCTGTGCGGGTGGCTTTGCCCCCTGAGATGCAGGTTCCTGAAAACCCCTGGGCAGTAAAAGCCCCAGTGAAATGGGAGTTGGCTGCCTGTAGTGTCACCACGGCGACAGCTGGGCCAGCCCACCACCCACCCTGCCTGTGGCTCCCTGACCAGGTTGGGGGTGGGGGTGGCTTTGAAGCTGACCCAGACTTGCCAACTCTTTTTTTTTTTTTTCCCTACCAAAGGCTTTAAAAAAAAGATTTCCTGATTAATTGACTTGAAAGGCAGCGTAAGAGAGGAGAAAGACACAGAGAATCTTCCATCTGCTTGTTCAATCAACAAATGTGCGCAACAGCTAAGGCTGGGCCGGGCCAAAGCCGGCAGCCAAGAAATCCATCGGGGGCTCGCACGTGGGTGGGTGGGCCATCTGCTGCTGCTTCCCGGGCGCATTAGCCGTGAGCTGGGTTGGAAGTGGAGTAGCAGGGACTTGAACCTGCATCCTGCGTGGTGGCCTACCCTGCTGCAGCCCAACACCGGCCATAACGACATTTTGATAAAAACTTCCATCCGGGGTCACTGCCTTTCTTAGAGCAAAGACTTCCTCTCAAACTAGGGGAAGGGCCAGGAAGGACAGCTGCCCGCTGCCCACTGTTGCTTCCGAAACCATTTGGTGAAGACCCCATCGAAAGAGGAGGCTGGAACGTCCGCCAGCTGGCGGCGCGGGGGCCGGCACGCAGGGACTGGAGCCCACCCTGCTACCACCGGGCGTTATGCTGGGGAAGGAAGCCAGACACAGACGTCCAAGACAGGCCACTCCATAGGAACGGAAAGTCGGTCAGTGGTTGCCAAGGCCTGGGGTGGGGGCAGGGAATGGCTGTGGGGGTTTCTGAGGGTGACAGCTGTACCACACTGTGACCGTGCTCAAACCTGCACTGCGGCCGGCCCCGTGGCCTGGCGGGTAAAGCCACTGCCCGAAATGCCCGCATCCCATTTGGGCGCTGGTCCATGTCCTGGCTGCTCCACTTCCCGTCCAGCTCTCTGTTATGGTCTGGAAAGCAGTGAAGGATGGCCCGAGTGCTTGGGACCCTGCACCTGCGTGGGAGACCCAGAAGAAGCTGCTGGCTCCTGGCTTTGGCCTGGCCCAATGCTGGCCATTGTGGCCATCTGGGGGTGAACCAGTGGAGGGAAGACCTCTCTCTCTGTCTCTTCCTGTCTGTCTATAACTCTGACTTTCAAATAAATAAGTATCTTTAAAACCCACTGCATCATATACCTTAATTTATTTTTTTAAAAAATATTTATTTATTTACTTGAAAATCAGAGTTACACAGAGAGAGAAGGAGAGGCAGAGAGAGGTCGTTGATCTGCTCGTTCACTCCCCAGATGGCCGCAACAGCCACAGATGGGCCCATCTGAAGCCAGGAGCCAGGAGCTTCTTCTAGGTCTCCCACATGGGTGCAGGGCCCAAGGACTTGGGCCATCTTCCACTGCTTTCTCAGGCCATAGCAGAGAGCTGGATCGGAAGTGGAGCATCCGGAACTCGAACCGGTGCCAGTATGGGATGCCAGCACTGCAGGTGGTGGCTTTACCCCCAAGCCACAGCGCTGACCGCATACCTTGATTTCTATTTCCTTGAGGGACAGAGTTCTTGTCTGCTGGGTCACTCCCTGAATGCCTGCAATGGCCAGGACAGGGCTGGGCTGAAGCCAGGAGCTGGGCACTCCATCCAAGCCTCCCACGTGAGTGACAGAAACCCCAGGAGTTGACCCTTGCTGCTGCCTCCCAGGGCCTGCATGAGCGGAGGTGAGGTCGGGGCCACGCCTGGCGGTGAACTCAGGCACTGCCCTGTGGGATGTGGGTGTCTAACCGCCTGGCCCAGCCCTCTGTGAATCATATGTCAACAAGAAGTGCAACAATGTAACAAATGTAGCAGCTCGCAGTTGTGTAAACTGACAGTAGTCAGTGTCATTCTTGTCATTCCGCAAGTGTTCTGGTGCGGGTCCTGTTCAAAGCAGACCTGCTGCCCGACTGTGCCTCCTGCGTTTCTGCTCCGCCCTAGGATTTTCTGTCCCAAGTCCAATGTCACCGCGCTGGGTTCACCACCGCGGAAGCAAGAAAAAGCCGGCTTCCCTTCACGACAAACTTCTGCCTGCGTGCTCGCTGCTGGACGGGCCTTCCAGGCTGCCTGGAGCTGGGGAGCAGGGCTTCGAAAGACCCAGGTGCAGAGAAGCAGGTGCTGACCCAGGGGGTCCTCGGCCCACAGGGAAGGTGACACCCCAGGGGGCACGGGTGGCCTCCGACGCTGTCCTCCGCGCCGCAGCCTGTGAAGTCCACTCTGTCTTTGCCCGGCCCCGAATCCCTGAGGCCCTGCTGCACTTGTGCTGTTGGCTGGGAGTGGACGTTCGTATACAACATGAGCCGGAAGTGCAGTGTCACAGCTGGGCGACGGGGGCAGCAGGAGGGCACCCGAGAGAGGGGCCACTCGGGGTGGGGGGCCTGTGCCCTCCACAGGCAATGAACTTGGGGCTTCTGGGCAGGGGGTTGGCTGCCAGCCGCAGTCCGGGTGGTGGCAAGAGTCAGGGGTGGGCAGGACCAAGGCTGGCTCCAGAATGTTCCAGGGGCCTTAGGGGTGCTTGAGGACCAAGGATCCACGCAGCCTCGAGAGACAAGGGTCCCATGTGTGGAAGCTTGTGGGGCGGGGTCTGTCCTCGCTGCCCCCACTCCCCCGCCATGACTGATTTTGGCATGCCACGCAAGCATGTGGCTGAGTGCTGGCAGGCCTGACCCTGCCCCCCGATGCTGTGTGGGCACGCGGGAGCGTGCAGGGTGCCCAGGCAGCACCAGCACTGGTGCAGGTGTGTTTGGGCGGGCAGGCAGGAGCCAGAGTGACGGCCAAGAAGGCCTTGCCGGCTGCAGCTCCGCCCACCTGGCCGTGTGTTTCGGCAGAGCTGCCCTGGCCCAAGGCCTCAGTGTCCAGGCCTCCCCGCATCCGTGTTCTGCCCTTGCTCTGCCTCTGCCCCTGAGCCCGGGGTCCTGCCCCGCTCCTTCTCCACTCTCCAGCTCCCTGTCTCTGTCTCAGTCACCTCCCTCCAAGGCGGGGCTGGCCTCAGGCAAACACGGCTCAGCTGTCCCCACAGCCACAGCCTCCCCTCCCTGCTGGCGCCAGGCAGGGGGCCTCTGGGCAGCCATCTCTGACACAGCTCATTGTCGCTCGGTTTTTATGAGGCCTTAAGGAGTCCATTCAGTGGGACGGAGCTGCCCTGGGCGTGGGGACAGACATGACCATTAAAAGGTTTCGAAGCCAGCACGGCTGGCACCGGGGTGCCCGGGAGCGTGAGTGACAAGGGAGCCCCGGGGAACCGCCCGCTCGGCCTCGCTGTCTGCCAGACCTGCCCAGCCCACGCCTCCTGGGTGCAGCCTTGGGCAGGCTGCACAGATGGGAAACTGGGAAACAGAGGCCAAGGGAGGGTCAGTGGGTGGCCTGAGGTCACGCACACAGGGAGGGCTGGCCACTGCCCTGCCTTGGGCTGAGAAGAAGGCCGGGAGGAGACCTGAGCCACCAGGCCTGGGAACAGAGGAGGGCTCTGCACTCCCACCTGGGAGGGAGCTCCCAGACGCAGGGTCCCTCCTTGACGTGATCCATCCATCCATCCATTCATTAACTCGTTCATTCATTCATTCATTCCACGCCCCTCCCTGGGCGTGGCTGCGAAGAGGACCAGGCCGCCCTGTCCTGCCCATGGCCATTCCTGGAGGTCACACCCTTCCCACCTCCCTTCGAGCCAAGGAGCCCCCTCCCAGCTGTTCACAGACGTGGTTCGCCTGGATCCACCACTCCTCCCCTCGGAAGCAGAAGTGGATTCAAATCCAGATGTCCTTGGCTCCTGCCATCAAGCTGAGCCGTGGCCCCGGGTGTCAGCCACAGCTGAACCCCAGGGACAGCAGCGAGAGCAACCGCAACCACAGGCGGCACCCCTTAAAACTGCCTTCTCACACGTCATCTCCCTGATGGGGAGACAGGCTCAGCCCACAGCTCGCGTGAAGAGGGGGCCAGGCTGGGCCTAGTTCCTGGGCGGGGACAGGGTCCCCTGCACCCTGCGGCTCCCCATCAGCGGGGTCGCCCACTGGGGCCGTGACAGCCGGCAAACATCAGGGCAGGAGGGAGGGGCAGCTCCAGGGAACCAGGTCCAGCCCGGCCAGCCCGCTCGCCCTCTTGCGCTCAAGCTGCCCAGCTCCCGCTCAGGGGTGGCTGGCCCCGCCCTGGGTGTCCTGCCGAAGCAGGCGTGACTGTGGGAGCAGGTGCAGTGCCCTCTGCCCTCCCCACCTCCCGCCACTCCCACGCCGCGCCTTCCTCTCTTTCGTCACCGCCTGCCGTGGTGGCACTGCTCCAGGGAGTTCCTGGTCCCCCCAGAGTCAGCCCCTCCACTGTGGGCGCTGTGTGGTCACCACCAGCTGGGTCACCTCCAGCAGAGACCCCACCCCATCCCCGGGGGCACTCAGCTTCCCCCTTTTCCTAGGTGAGGGGCCCAGACTCCAGCCGGTGCCAGGCAGAGGTGGGAGGGACTCCGCAGGGGTCCATTTGGGTGAGGGGAGGCCTGGCTGCTACTGCCCAGCCCAGAGTCCGGCTGCCTGCCCGGCGCGGGGTCAGGTCCCGGCGCTACCCGGCCTCCTCATGACGGCTGTCGCCAGGAGGGAGGAAACAGGCAGAGTGGCGAGGAGACACACTGGCCACACAGCCAGTACGTGACACAGCGGGCATGCGGACGCTGCCCATTTGGTGCCTGGCTGCTGTCCAGCTCCTTCATGGGTACGCCTTGCTCAGCTCTGAGAAACCGGAACCAAGAGCCTGGAGCCAGGACCACTGATGTGGGAGCTGACGGACGTCCGAGCCCAGCCTCTCCTGCCCAGGGCTGTGTGGCCTGGGACGTGGTGCTTAACCTCTCTGGGCCTCGGAGGCCTGCTGCAGCCTCGTGTAGGGATAAGCATCTCTCCGCGCTCACTGAGCACCTTCTGTGTGCATGGCTGGGGAGCACAGGCGGCATCTCCATCGTTGGGGGCGGCGGTCCCGCAGACCAGGTGTGGACGCACTTTGCCAGCCACGGCCAGGACCCATGGCCATCTCCTGTGACTGCCTCTGGGCACACTGAGGGCGCCTCACAGTGAGGGTTTGGGAGACGCACGCTGGGTGTGAGGGAGCCCCAGGCGGGAGGCAGTGTGTGAGCAAAGGTGGGGTGGCTGCGCAGGTGGGGCGGGGCCCGACACTCAGATGCTGCCCTCTGGGGCCCTGGGGTGGGGATGTCCTCTCTGTGTCCCTTGGGTGGGGACAGGGTGACAAACATCCTCGTCAGGCCTGCAATCCCCGGGCACGCCCCACAGCGCCGGGTGTCCTGTCGGACGGCTTCCGCTGGCTGCCCTGCCCTGCCCAGCGCTGATTCACCCGTCCAGCGAGGTCCAAAGCAGAGCTGCCCACCGGCTGAGCTGGGAGTGTCCATAGTCCATCTTTCATTTCTAGAATCTTGTTCTTTCTGAATATAAACACGATATTGCCTGTGATAAAAATGAAATTGGGAGGAGTCAGCGTTGGGCAGTAGTTGAGTTAAGCTGCCAGCCACGACGCCGGTATCCCATGAGGGCGCCGGTTCGAGTCCCGGCTGCTCCACTTCCGATCCTGCTCCCTGCTAATGCACCTGGGGAAGCAGCGGAGGACGGCTCAAGTGCTTGGGCCCCTGCACACGTGTGGGAGACCTGGAAGAAGCTCCCAGCCATTGTGGCCACCTGGGGAGTGAACCAGTGGATGGAAGACGTCGTCTGGGGACAGCTGGGTCACCCCGCAGAGTGTAGACCAGCAGATGTGTAGACCTGGGCTCAGGGTCGGGCCACGCGCCTACCTTGCACAGCTGCCAGAGGAATTCAAGAAAGAAGCAGCAGTACTGCCGCGCGTGAGCTGGCACCTGCAGGAAGTGCTGTCCGGACGGCGGGCCGGCAGCGGACACCCGGCGCGAGCAGCGAGCCTGCGTTTGACTCACCTTGGCCTGGGAGGGGCCCTGCAGCGGGGGGTATTCTCCCCATTTGACAGATGTGAGGACTGAGGGTCGGGAAGGCTTGGCGTTGTAGCTGCACTGTCCCAACAGCTGCAGGCAGAAGCAGCCCAAGCGGGCATCGCAGACGGACGGGAAACCCGCAGCAGGGGCTGCTGCTTGGCCCTGGGGGAGGGGAAGGACCGACGTGCCACCACGTGGACGCGTGTCGCGAACGTCCTGCCAGGCGGAGCCAGGTGGCCACAGACAGCCGGGGTCGTCTGAAATCCCTGGACCAGGTGCAGCGCAGGAGCAGAGATTCGGGCTGCTGGCCTGGGGGAGGGGCTTGAGGGTGCCCTGGGTGTGGGTGTCCCTGGGGCAGCAGAGATGTCCTGGAAGTCAACAGCGGTGATGGTTGCCCCCCGGGACTGTGCTCACACCGCTCTACCGCACACGTGCAGTACGGGAACCTCCCCTCAGTCCCAGCTGAAGAAAGGGATGTCTGGGGACGGGCTCGGGGTCACACGCCGGCGGCTGTCGGAAGACGGCTGCACCTCTTGGCTCACGTGACCGCGGCCATGCTGCCCCTGTGCCCGTCGCCCTCTCCGGAGTACAGGGGGGCGATGGACGGCTGGGTGGAGACCAATGGCCCGATCTCCCTCGCCGGCCAGCTCTCTCCTCACCCCTCCCGGACGCTCAGGTAACGCAGGGTGCAGAGCTGTGCTCCTTCCAAACAAGGCGCAGGGCAGGGCGTGGGGCACAGCGGCGAGGACCAGCTGGGGCAGCCCCTGTGCCGCATCAGGCGCCTGGGCTGGAGCCCGCTCTGCTTCTGTTCCAGCTTCCCGCTGAAGCCCAGCCTGGCAGGCAGCGGCGATGGCTCGGGCACGTGGGTCCCTGCCACCCACGGGGAGACCCGGTCGGAGATCCTGGCTCCCGGGTTTGGCCTGGCCCAGCCCCAGCTCTTGCAGGCTTGAACCAGTGGATGGAAGAGCTCTCTCTCTCTCTCTCTCTTTCTGAAGTTGTGCCTTTCAAATTATAAATAAATAAATAAAAACAAAACAAAACAAAAACGCAGTCCTCACCCTCTCCCTGCTCTCCAACATCCCCAAACCAGAACGTCCCGTTGCTTGGGGCCAGCGCCGTGGCATAGCGGGTAAAGCTGCTGCCTGCGATGCTAGTATCCCGTATGGACACGAGTTCAAGTCCCGGCTGTTCCAATTCTGAACTGGCTCCCAGCTAATGTGCCTGGGAAAGCGGCCGAGGATCCCTCAAGTCCTTGGGCCCCTGCACCCCCGTGGGAGACCTGGAAGAATCTGGTTCCTGGCTTCAGCCTGGCCCAGTCCTGGCCATTGCAGCCATCTGGGGAGTGAACCAGCAGATGGAAGACCTCTCTCTCTCTCTCTCTCTAACCCTGACTTACAAATAGCTAAATAAATCATTCAAAACAAAAACAAAAAAGAAAGACAAAAAGAGAAGTCACTGCTCCCTCAGCGTCCTGTCTGTGACACCCACGCCCCAGGTCCACGCGTCATCCTCCCAGCTCCTGGTCCCCGGTGGTGCCGGCTCCCTCCCACTGGTCAG
Organism: Oryctolagus cuniculus; assembly: GCF_964237555.1. Classification (NCBI taxonomy): domain Eukaryota; kingdom Metazoa; phylum Chordata; class Mammalia; order Lagomorpha; family Leporidae; genus Oryctolagus; species Oryctolagus cuniculus. The sequence goes on along the minus strand of NC_091433.1, from coordinate 3,352,246 downwards.
TGGCCTGTGAATGGGGCCCGGGAAGTCCCCCACAAGGGGCTGCCAACATCCCGGCCGCCCCACACCTCCTCCAGCCTGCCGCTGGAGGTCTCCCTGCCGCAGCCTCCAAGGGGCGGGGCCCCCAGACAAAGGCGGCTCTGTCCCAGGCCGGGGGCTCCTCGTGTCACCGTGCGGCTGGCGCCTTCCCGCAGTGAGGGTGGGGAGAGCGCCCCATTTTCCTGCGGTGCTCAGCGTGAGAGGGGTGGGACGCAGCAGCCTGCGTGGGGTGTGGTGGAAGCCGCCCGGCTGTGCAGCTCTCCCCCGTGCCTGAGCACGCGACCACACTGAACACGGACACGTGTCTGCTTCCACGCGCCCACACTGCCGCCGTCTGCTCGCGACTGCAGGTTTGGGTGTTCCCTAAATCTTTTTTTTTTTTTTTAATTTTTTTGACAGGCAGAGTGGACAGTGAGAGAGAGAGAGACAGAGAAAGGTCTTCCTTTGCCGCTAGTTCACCCTCCAATGGCCGCCGTGGCCAGCGCGCTGCGGCCAGCGCACCGCGCTGATCCGATGGCAGGAGCCAGGTGCTTCTCCTGGTCTCCCATGGGGTGCAGGGCCCAAGCACTTGGGCCATCCTCCACTGCACTCCCTGGCCATAGCAGAGAGCTGGCCTGGAAGAGGGGCAACCGGGACAGAATCTGGCGCCCCGACCGGGACTAGAACCCGGTGTGCCGGCACTGCAAGGCGGAGGATTAGCCTAGTGAGCCGCGGCGCCGGCCAAGTGTTCCCTAAATCCTTACGCTGAGTGCTAACCACTGTGGGGTGACTTTGGAGAGGGGTCCCCAAGAGCCCCCCCCTATAGAAACGACCCCAACGGCGCATGCTTCCTGGGACCGTGTGAGTTCAGCGGCTGGCGGTGCTGGCCACACTGCCGGCGCGAATCCGCTGGTACGGGGGCCTTCCAGCCTCCAGAGCTCCGTGCAGCAGCCTGAGCTGGCCGAGACCTCTCCATGCCTGTCCCAGCAGGCGGTGGGCACCCTGCCAGGACGCCCCATCAGGACCCACCGGGCACATGCAGGCTCAGCCAGCCTGTCCCTGGGCACCCCTGCCCCCCCGAGCGCCTCGGCCACACCCCTCCTCTCCCACCTGCACGGCCCCTCGGGCCCCCATGCACACTTTATCCCACACTCCTGTGCTCATAGCATGTTTGCAAGCGTCACCCACCCGGCCAGCCCTGGGGCTGCCCGCTCACAGGGACGCAGGTGCTGAAGACCTGATGACCTGGCTGTGACCTTGCCACGGCTGGGCCAGGGCGGAGGGGAATTCCAGTGGGTGGGGCAGGGAGGCGGGGCGAGTGGCTGCGAGGGGTGTGTGTGTGTGTGTGTGTGCGTGTGTGTGTGTGTGTGAAGGGGCAGGTGCAGCCAAGGACACGCCGGCCCTGACCGCGGCCGCTCCTCACGTGCAGTGCGATTCCCCCAGCCCATTCTCCACTGAAGCAAGAAGCCAGAGACACAGGCCCGTGAGGACCGGGTCAGAGCAGGGGTCGCGTCGGCATCGGGGGCATTGGCAGGAGGGACGCGGGGAGCCTGCCAGGGCCGGCTGTGTTTTGTGTCCGATTGGAGTGGTGGTTACAGGGCCCATGCATTCGGCACAAGCTCACCAGACACTGAAGACCTGTGTGTGGGTCGGCTTTGTGGCACAGTGGGCTAAGCCTCCACCTGCGGCATCGCCATCCTGTGTGGGCTCTGGTTCAAGTCCCAGCGGCTCCACTTCCGATCCAGCTCCCTGCTAATGGCCTGTGCAGGCTCCCTTGCAGCCAGGTGTGGCTCTCGCCTGCATCCTGACCAATGAGACAAAGGACAAAGCAGTGACCTGGGCTTTGCAGGAAGCTCGTTAAACAGAGTCCAGAACTGGTGGAAGCTCTTTTTTTTTTTTTTTAAACCTATTCTGCCTTATTTCTGCTTCCTTCCTGGTATAAAGATATGATGGCTGGAACTCCAGCAGCAATGTTGGACTGTGAGGTGATCCTTAGGTTAGAGACAAAACTCAGGAAGGCAAAGAGATGTGCTTGTTCCTGATCCCGTGCCAAGGGTGCCTTGGTGGACGGTGGCTTAACCTTTTGTCTGCCTACCTTGTGACCCCATCCCTCCCCCCTGCCCTGTCTCCATCATCTTCCCTTCCCATCGGCCTCACCCATCAGCCCCACTAGCTGATGTAGCTCCAAGCATCGCTCTGGTCCACCCACTTCCACCCCTCGCCACCATCGCCTGTGTCCCCGGCCCCTCCCCCCGGCTCACTGGCACAGTATCGTAGCCGCGCGCCTCACGGCAGCCTCACCATGTCTGAAAGCTCCCAGCGCGTCTTTGCCCTGTGGCTTCCTGCCAAGCCGAGGGCAGCCCTGCACCCCCTGCCACACTGCCCGGTCTGCAGGGCCCAGCAGGTGCAGGGACAGACGGGACACGTGGAGACCCTCCAGGAGCCAGCAGCCCCGTGAGAAACCCAAAGGGACGGTGGTGGACGGCGAGGCGCCCTCTGCCCTCAGGCCCCCGTGAGCTGTTCTCTCTGCCCGGCTGTTGCTCCCTTCCATCTGGCTGGGCCAGATTGGTCAGTCAAGTTCTGTCTGGTGAGCCCACGTGTGCTGTTTGCCTCTCCCACCGCAGCCAGCTGCCGGTTCTGGGGATGACGTCACCGAATGCCGGCTCGCTCAGCTCCCGGGATCGCGTGGTGCGTGGCGGGGGCTGGCTCCACGAGTCAGGCGGTCCTCAGGTTCCCAGGGGACCTGGGCAGGGATGACGGCCAGGGTGTCGGCTCGCAGAGCGTGGGCCCCCTGGGCCAGCCTGGGGCTGCAGGGCAGGCAGACCGCCTTCCTTCCCAGCCCCCCAGGGACCTGACACACCGAGCGCCCCCGGGGCAGGGCTCCATCCACACCTGGGTCCCTCGGAAGCCACAGGTGTGCTGCCTGGGGGAGGGGCACCCCTGCCCCCAGAGATCTCCCGTTCGCACAGGCAGCTGGGGGAGAGGACAGCCTGCGCCGCACACCTGGACGTGCGCACGGTCGAATGAACCGGGCGGGCCTAAAGCAGGCAGCGCGGCCTTGTCTCTCCTGGAGGCCCGTGCTGCGGTCATTTCTCCCCAGAGCTATGTCTGCTGTCTCCCCGGTGAGTGCCAGGGGCGCCTCCCGCGCGGAGAGCTCGCCAGGGCACCGTGGAGCCACCCCCATCCTCTCCTCTGGGCACTCAGGGCCCCGGGGTTCTGCCTGGACCCACAGCCAGCAGGGACCCAGATGGGCTCGGCCTCGGTGCCGGAGCAGGGGGCTGTGGGGCCTCCGGGCACCCACAGGAAGTCGGTGGCCTTCAAGGCTGGAGCCCTTGTGAGGGCCCAGCGGGTGTTCTTCCTTCGAGGGGCTGCACCTGGTGAGTGGGGGCGGGGGTGGAGTGGACAGAGCCTGGGGTGCAGCAGGGCACCCCCACTTCTCTCTGCACCCGCTCGGCGGTGCCACTGCTGCGCGTGCTCACCGCCTGCCTTTGCACAGGTCAGCTCCTCTCGCCCTGGCAACAACCCCCGGGGGCAGCTCTGCTCAGCGCCTTGGCTTCACAGATAAGGACGGTGAGGGCCGGGCTGCCCTCACCACACAGCGTGCCCGGAACCCAGGCAGTCTGGCTCCGGAGCAGGTGAGCAGCAGAGGGAGGAGGCGGAGCGGGCGAGGGTCGCTGTGACCGGTGCGGCCTTATCCTTACCTGCGCCGTCTGACCACAGCCATCCTGTGCCGCTTGTGGTAGCTTCTACTGCTTCTGGCTCAGAGAGGCTGATCGACTTGCTCCGTGTCACACAGCTGGTGACTGACGGGGACATCCTGAATGCCGAGAAGTCTCCAGGGCCTCCCATTCCTGAAGGGCCACAATTTTAAAAAATTTTATTTATTTGAAAGGGAGAGTTACAGAGAGAGGAGAGAGAGGGAGAGGTCTTCCATCTGCTGGTTCACTCCCCAAGTGGCCACAATGGCTGGGGCTGGGCCAGGCCAACACCAGGAGCTTTGTCCGGGTCTCCCACGTGGGCACAGAGACCCAAGCACTCGGGCCATCTGCTGCTGCTTTCCCAGGTGCATTAGCAGGGGGCTGGACGGGTGTGGGGAGCAAACCGGACTAGACTGAGTTACTGGAATTAAGACTTATTCTATGCATCTGCTCTCCCACAATATGGCGTTGGGAGAGAAGTAAACAGCTTCCGCACAGCTGCCTCCAGTTCAACTAATAAACTGTAGGACTTGCTCCTGATTGGAGGAGAGCAGCGTACTCGGCGTGTGGGCAGCCGAGTTAGGATTGGCGGAGGAGGACTATAAAGGAGGAGAGAGACGGCATGCACCGGGGAACATCTATGGGGAACATCTAAGGGGAACATCTAGCTGAAGGAACACCTGTGCAGCCCCCCGAGAGAGCCGGCCGGCGGTGTGCCGCTCCCCTGCGGAAGTGGGGAAAGCGGCCAGGGGGAACCGCCCTTCCACGGAGGTGGAAGGGATAGTAGCCAACCCGGGAAGAACCAGCAGCAAACCCGGGGAGGGCCGAGCAGACGAAAGAACAGCGCAGGGTCCTGTGTCGTTCCTCCACGAAGAGGGGGAGCGACAGACGGGAAGTGGAGCAGCCGGGGTTTGAACCAGCGCCCGGATGGGATGCCCGCCTCCCAGGCGGCGGCTTCACCTGCCGTGCCACAGCGCCGGCCCCTGAGGACCACAGCTGAACCGCAGCGAGGACTTCGTGTGTGGGTGTGGGTTCAGACCAGTGCCGACGTGGGAAGAGCCGAGATTCTCTCACGCGGGTTCTGGCACACGGCCCAGGCTTCGTCCCAGGAGCTGTGGCTGAGAACTGAGCACGGCAGGCAGCCCTGCCAGCCAGACCCAGCTGTGCTGTGAGGTCCTCTGACGAGGAGCCCAGCGGCCACCCTGCCCTGCGTGGCGGGCAGGGCGGGGCAGGGCGGGGCTGACCTGCATTCCAGCTCTGGCCTGTCACTCCCTTGCTGCATCACTGGGGGCAAGGCCCTGCTCTTGGGTGGACACTGGGGACTCCAGGAGGAAGGTGGGCCTGTGAAGACAGTTGGGGGGGGCTGGGCAGTCACATCCCTCCTTGCTGCTTGTCCAAAGAACCAGGGCGACCGTGGGAGAGCCCAGTGCCCCTGCCGTGCCTGGGACCTGGGAAGGAGCCCCGGGGCCACCGTGGGAGAGCCCAGTGCCCCTGCCATGCCTGGGACCTGGGAAGGAGCCCGGGGCCACCGTGGGAGAACCCAGTGCCACTGCCGTGCCTGGGACCTGGGAAGGAGCCCGGGGCCACCGTGGGAGAGCCCAGTGCCCCTGCCGTGCCTGGGACCTGGGAAGGAGCCCGGGGCCACCGTGGGAGAGCCCAGTGCCCCTGCCATACCTGGGACCTGGGAAGCAGCCCGGGGCCACCGTGGGAGAGCCCAGTGCCCCTGCCGTGCCTGGGACCTGGGAAGGAGCCCGGGGCCACCGTGGGAGAGCCCAGTGCCCCTGCCATACCTGGGACCTGGGAAGGAGCCCGGGGCCACCGTGGGAGAGCCCAGTGCCCCTGCCGTGCCTGGGACCTGGGGAAGGAGCCCGGGGCCACCGTGGGAGAGCCCAGTGCCCCTGCCGTGCCTGGGACCTGGGAAGGAGTCCGGGGCCACCGTGGGAGAGCCTCTGTCTTCCCACAGCAGCCACCCTGCCACAGTGAGGGGCTGCGGGCACAGGCTCGGGGGCCGGACACCGGAGCTCGGTTCCTCCTGACTGCCACCATGCCACCTGCCAGCTGTGCGGTCTTGGCCAAGTTGCCCCGTCTCTCGGCTTCTGGACCCGTCCAATGCGGAGCGTGGCACAGTGCCTGGTGGCTGCTCACTGTGCACAGAGAAGCTGACGGGGACAGAGGCCGCAGCATTCGCTACCGTTTGTGAGCACCTACTGTGTGCCAGTTCATGATGGCAGCACGTGTGTCTCTTTCTCCATGTGTGTAGGCGGAACAGCTATGTGCCTGGTTCAGGGAGGCGAGCTGGCTGGCTGCTTAGGGGCACAGGGGTTGGATCGGCACCAAGGACCCCTTTCTGTGTTTTCAATTTTGACTCATGTGACTATTTTGCCTCCTTAAAATTTGCATTAAAACTAGACATCAGTGTTTCACTTGGTCCTCAAAATGGCCTGTGAGAGAGCACTAGACCACTGGGCACACAAAGGGGAGAGAGGTGACGTGACTCGCTCCGGGTCACGCAGCGACGTGAAGTCAGCGGCGTGGTGCCACCGTCCCCTGCTGTGCCAGAGAGGGGAGCCCCGCCATGGCCCCGCGGTGGCCTCTTCCCGCTGGGCTGCAGCTAAGGCGCTGTCTCCAAGCTGCTGGGCAGGTGGCACCTGCTGGGTTTGCAAACCCGCCCTGCAGGCTTCAACTCCGCAGGGGGGAGGAAAGAACAAAAATAGGCGGCTGAGAGGCCCGAGGCAGGCTGTGGGCAGCAGCGCGTGCCTTTCCCGTGATGCTCAGGGGCGTCCTTCCCCGAGCTGTCCCGGGTGCCAGGCCCCGGGCTCGGTGCCCACAGGAGCTCACAGCCTGGTGAGTCTGGGATGGGGGCCCAAGATGGGCTCGTGGTGGCGCTTGCACGAGAGGCCCCAGCCCGGGGGCTGCCAGGACGGCAGTCGGAGCGGAGAAGAAGACAGTGTAGGCAGTGGGCGTGGCCCCGGGGGAGGAGCAGGAGTGGCTGCGGGCACCTGGGGGCACTGGGCAGCCAGGGGGGGTTGCAGAGCGGGGTGATGCGGCTGGAGGGTGCCAGGGCTGTCCTGGGGGGCTCTGCTCATGCTGTCCCAGTGACCAAATGGCCACTCCTCGGGCGAGGGCTCTCTGCCTCCACAGCAGCTGCCTCCTCCCCACCGGGAGCCCTGATCCCCGGGGCCCCCAGCCGGGGACAGTGGCATGGGGATGCACCCTCCCCCCGCAGGCTTCCCGTCCACAGGTGCTGCCCAGCGTCGCCTGGTGTGGACGCTTCCTGTGGCTGCTCCCACTCCCACTGGCAGGTAGCCGCTTAGACAGGACACACCTACGTTCCCACAGGTCTGGAGTCAGACGTCTGACCCGGGTCTCCCCGGGCTGTGGTGGGCAGCCTCAGGGTGGCTCCCAGGCCCCCATTTTCTTGCCTGTCCCAGCTGGCAGAGGCCGCCACGTCCCTTGTCCGTCTTCACGGCCAGCCTCGGCGGCCCGAGTCCGCACGTCTCATCTCTCCGATCCGTCCTTCTGCCTGCCCTGCGTAAGGATTCTTGTGACGGGTGCTGACATCAGCCGTGTCACCCGATCTTTACTATTTTAAAGGTTTATTTATTTTATTTGAAAGGCAGAGAGAGAGAGGGGGGGGGGTGTCTTCCATCTGCTGGTTCACTCCCCAAATGGCCACAATGGCTAGACCTGCACCGATCCAAAGCCAGGAGTCAGGAACTTCCTCCAGGTCTCCCACTCAGGTGCAGTGACCCAAGCACTTGGGCCATCCTCCACTGCCTTCCCAGGCCACAGCAGAGAGCTGGATCAGAAGTGGAGCAGCCGGGACTCGAACCTGTGCTTATATGGGATGCTGGCACTGCAGGCGGCAGCTTTATCCACTACGCCACAGCCCTGGCCCCACCCCCATCTTCTTGTTGCCCCTTTAGCCACGCCAGGCCACAGTCACAGGTTTCCATGGTTAGGACATGCCCATCACTGGGATCTATGGTCTGCAGGCGCTGTCGCAAGCCCCTTGTAACAAAGCCTTGTGCCCAGGAGGGCTCCCAGGGCCACACCAGCTCTCGGCTCCTGGACAGGGCAGTTTCTGGACAGCCACAGCTGGGTTCGAGTCCTGCCTCTGCCACTTATTTCTGTGTGACCTTAGGGACATGCTGGTCCCTTCAGGAGCCTTGCTTTTCTCATGACCCGAGGGGCGTGGGGCCCCATGGGACCACTAGGCAGGTGTGGGTGCCTGCACACAGAAGGTGCTTGGGAAAGGAGAGCTGTTGTGGTGAACAGGGGGCTCCAGGCCTCCCTCTGCACATGAAAGAGTAATTATAACCCCCTGCTGCCCCAAAAGAGTCTCAAAAGAGGTTTGTTTCCTGGAGGCGGGGAACCAGCGACTTCTCCAAGCCATCGTCTGGGCCACCGTGGATGCTGCCCAGAGGGGCACAGCAGAGAGCTCTCTGGAGAGCTGCGGGCACCTTCGTCTCAGAGCCAAGCATGACCGCAGGCCCAGGGTCCACAGCAGGGGGGACGGGGCCAGAGGCTGGGAGACAGAAGGTCCTGGTGCCCTGGGCCTGCACATCCGGCCGCGAGCAGGAACCATCTGGCCAGCAACCCCACCGCCCAATAAGGGGAGGCCTTGGGCACAGCAGGCAGCCCTTCCTCCACCCCGGGGGGCATGATGGGGGGCTCTGCAGCCCTCAAACAGATCCCCTGGGGATGGTTTCTTCATTTTTAATACATTTATTTGGAAAGCAGAGCAGGAAAGATCTCCCGTCTGCTGGTTCACTCCCCAAACGGCCACAACACTAGGGCTGCGCCAGGCTGAAGCCGGAGCCAGGATCCCCATCTTGTCTCCCGTGTGGGTGGCAGGGCCCAACTGCTTGGGCCATCTTCCGCTGCTTTCCCAGGCACTAGGAGCCGGGACTTGAACTGGCGCTCTGACGTGGGACACTGGCGTGGCGGGTGGTGGCTTAACCCCCTGTGCCACACGCTGGCCCCGCCTTGTTGAGGAAGAGGCGTGAAAGAGGAGGCTTCCGGTGACCCTGGCATGATCTTTGTCATGGGGATGAAGGGACGTCTGCTTTGGGGACACCGGGCACCGGGCCCGACCCCTGCAGTAGCCCAGTCCCTGCCACGGGGGGGCGCGTGGGACAGGGTGCAGCGTGGGCTCAGCAGGACGTCCCCCGAGGGTTTACGCCACGCTGGGCGCTAAGAGGCTGGGCTTTGGAGCCCAGCAGCCTGAGTGGCTGTCCCAGCCTGGCCACTTCCTGGCTGTGCGACCTTAGGCAAGGTCACTATTTCTCTTATAACAAGGGTGCTCATCTATAAGATTGTGAGGATTCGATGGGTATTATGGGAAAGCCGTACATGGGTCCCAAAGTTGTGAGCTCTCGACGCCATTTTCCATGAACTCTGGGAAACGCTCTCGTCCCTGTAAAACCTGCAGAGGCGTGCCCGGCACGGAGTGCGTGCCCGGCACCTGCTGGTGCTCCCTGTCCCAGGGCTCCTGAGGCTTTTTTAAAAAAATATTTATTTTATTTATTTGAAAGACAGAGCTACAGAGAGGGGTAGAGACAGAGAGAGAGATCCCCTGTCCGCCGGTTCACTCCCCAGATGGCCGCAACGGCAGGAGCTGTGCCATTCCGAAGCCAGGAGCCTCCTCTGGGTCTCCCACGCAGGCGCAGGAGCCCAAGGACTTGGGTCATATTCTGCTTTTCCAGGCCAGTGCAGAGTTGGATCAGAAGAGGGGCAGCTGGGACTAGAACCGGCGCCCACATGGAATGCCAGCACTGCGGGCCTGGGCTCTAACCCGCTGTGCCACAGCCTGCCCCCCCGCTGAGGCTTTTTATGCAAGGGCAGAGCTGGTGCCAGCGCACGAGGGCAGGGACACCGTGGAAAAAACGAGCCACAGCAGTGCTTCCTAAAAGGCGGCGGCAGCCCAAGCAGCCACGGACGAACGCGTGTGCGGATGACGTGGCCCATCCACGCGGCGGACAACCGCTCAGCTTTCGACAGGGAGCAGCCGGCATCCCGAGCAGCAGCTGAGTTGCATCCTCTGTTGCAGTGCCTGCTGAGTCCTGGCTCCTCTGCTTCCCGTTTCTCCACGCCCTGGGAGGCAGCCGGTGAGGGCTCAAGCGCCTGGGTCCCTGCCACCCCTGTGGGAGCCCTGGGTGGAGCTCCTAGCTCCTGGCTTTGGCCTTGCCCAGCCCTGAATTTGCAGGCATCCAGCAGATGAAAAATCTCTGTCTCTCTCCCTTTTGGCTTCTCAAGTAAATAAATGTAAAACAAATGTTTGAAATAAAAAAGGAAGGGGGCCGGCACTGTGGTGCAGCGGGTTAAAGCCCTGGCCTGAAGCTCCAGCATCCCATGTGGGCACCAGTTCTAGTCCCGGCTGCTCCTCTTCCGATCCCGCTCTCTGCTATGGCCTGGGAAAGCAGTGGAAGATGGCCCAAGCCCTTGGGTCCCTGCACCTGCGTGGGAGACCTGGAAGAAGCTCCTGGCTCCTGGCCCCAGATTGGCACAGCTCCAGTAGTTGTGGCCATCTGAGAAGTGAACCAGCAGATGGAAGACCTCTCTCTCTCTGTCTCTACCTCTCTCTGTAACTCTTTCAAACAAATAAAATAAATCTTTAAAAAATAAATAAATAGGGGCCGGTGCCGGTTCTGTCCCGGTTGCCCCTCTTCCAGTCCAGCTCTCTGCTGTGGCCCGGGAGTGCAGTGGAGGATGGCCCAAGTGCTTGGGTCCCTGCACCCCAAGGGAGACCAGGAGGAGGCACCTGGCTCCTGGCTTCGGATCGGTGCAGCGCGCCAGCTGTAGCGGCCATTTAGGGGGTGAACCAACGGAAAGGAAGACCTTTCTCTCTGTCTCTCTCTGTCTAACTCTGCCTGTCAAAAACAAAAACAAAAAGGAAAAAGCATCTCCAAACTGGGTGGCGTCCCCCCAGGCCTGGGGAGCAGTCGTGGGAGAGGTGGGTGGGTGGCAACACGGATGACAGAGGGCTTGGAGCCGGCTGGTGGCAGGGTGCCGGGATGGGAGGTGGGGAGATCTGCTGCGTGTGGGTCCTGGCCCCACCCCTGCACCTTGCACCGGCTGCCAACAGGGAGCCCAGCAGCCCTCTCGGCTGTTGGCTGTTGTGTTTTGGGGGAACTTCTTCCTGCTTCTGAAGACGGGGCCGTATCAGTCTGTTTCCCATCGCTGTGACAAAATCCCCAAGGTCAGGTTCTTTTCAGCAAGGGGAGGTGTATTGAGCTCATAGCTCAACGTCCCCGTGTGTTCGGCCTCTGGTGAGGACCCCCTTTGTGGTCACAACGTGGCAAACGGTGTCACAGTGGGAATGTGTGGAGGGAGCGAGAGCCCAGGCTCACTTCTGCACGCCTACCCCCATCACAGGGGATAACTGCATTACTTCCTTCTGGGGGAAGCCCCACACCCACCCGGATACCTCCCCTCAGGCTCCACCTCCCGGGGGCCATGCTCCCCACATGCGAACCTTGGGGAGAGCGGAGGACCAGCCTCCAGCGCTCCTGACACCAGGTCTCCCAGGCCGAGATGAAGGCGCCTTAGGGGTCAGCCCTCCAGTGCGGGAAGCGGAATCAGCTGCCTTGGGCTGGGCAGGCTCTGGGCCAGGAGCTTTGCCTGCGGGCTCATCGCACGTGAGGTCACAACTCCCAGCGTGGCCGGCTTCCTGCCAAGGATGCGTGAGCCCTGTGATCAGACTATGGAATAATTACGGCGTGTGAAACACCCGTAGCATCCCTTTCGGTAAATATCCATTATACCTGTTTCCCCTGTAAACATCGGCGCGTCCTAGCTCTGAGTAGCAATGCCGTGTTTTGGGAATGCCCCACGGGGCTGTGACTCCCTGGCACCCTCTGCCCCTCACTGAGTCACTCCAAAGGTATTCACCTTGAGCACCTGCTGCGTGTGAGGCCCTGTTCTAGGGGCTGGCAAGGCGCCATGAGCAAGGAGCCCTGCCCACCCTCCTGGAGCTCACGGGTGGAACCAGTGAGATGGGGCAGGCATCGTCCAGGGGCGCCCAGCGAGCAAAACCCGGAGCTCAGTGATCCTCAGACAGCCAGCGGCTAACTCCCGAATGGTGTCCTTGCGGTGTAGATGTTCTGGGGCCCCCGAGGGACCTGGAACACAAAACCCTCTGAGCCAAGGACTCCTTGGCTGACCAGAGCCCAGGGCATCAGATGTGCCCCATCCAAAGAGGCTGGATTGGTAAATTAACTCTCCTATTGCACACTTGCCAAAGGTTCCCGTGTCCCGTCCGTGTTATGGATAAACTGTAAACTGCCTGCCGTGGCATGCAAGGTCTGGTTTAATATGAACTCTGTGCACGCACACAGGTGTCCCTTCCCAGTGTCAGCTGGGAGCCTACGCCGTGTCTCCTGGCTTTCAGCTATGACTTTCCTGCCACAGGACCTCTGCACGTGCTGTGCTTGCTTCCAGAATGCTCCCCTCCGCTTAGCCTTCCTTCCTGATCACGGAGAGCTGGGTCCTTCTTCTTCCAGCCCCAGCCTAAATGTCACGTCCGGGGGACGACTTGCTGACACGGTAGCCAGGCAGAGTCCCCGCTTGGTAGGTCTTGTGGCATTAACTACAGCTACTACTGGTGCATTTTAAAGTCTTTCCAGCCAGTCTGCAATCTTGGCTGGGACAACCCCATGGGAATATTGCTGCTCCATTCACCAGGGCCTGCCAAGGACTGAGCGCAGTGCTGGCCACACTCTGCCCGGGAGAGCTTTGTTGAATGAATGGAGGGTGTGTGGGGAGCAAGCTGACGGCAGGTGGACAGGGACCTGGCCTGGTGTCCTTGTCCCAGTGCAGCTGAACTGTGACCTAGGGAGAAGTGCTTCACTCTCTGAGCCTCGGTGTCCTGACCCCGAAGATGACGTCAGTGAGTGTCCCCCACTTCTTGGGAGGACCAAGTGAGACCATGGCTGTGACGGGAAAGGCCAGGAGCACAGCAGGTGTGACCGGTGGACGTCCCGCCCCCAAAACAGGTACGCTGAGGTGCCAACCCCCAGTGCCTCTGCACGCAATCCAAGCAGGAGCTGGAGCCTGTGCAGGTGTGATTGAGTAAGGTGAGGTTCCCACTGGAGGAGGGCCTCAATTAAACAGGACTGGGGTCCTCATGAGAAGCAGAGCTGGCTGTGAAGACACGGGGGGGATACCCCCATCAGCCACGCCAGGACACGCCACGCCACGCCACGTATGGGCCGCAGCTGCAGGCAGGAGAGGAGACTGGGAATGTTGCCCGCTGCAGGTATCAGAGGCCCCGGGGCCCTGCCCCGTCTTCATTTCTGGCTTGCAGCCTCCAACATGAGACATCTCTGCTGTTGGAGGGACGGTGAGGGCAGCCCTACACAGGGCGTCTATCAGAGGCCCCAGCGCGACTTCCTCCTTTGTGTGCCCCGTCCGGTCCTCTGTGCCTGCAGGCCCTGTGAGGCCAGAGGAGCCGCAGAGATCTGTGACTTGGGGCCGGTGCTGTGGTGCAGCAGGTTAAGCCACCACCTGTGACACTGGCCTCGTATGAGTGCTGGTTTGAGTTCCAGCGGCTCCACTTCTGACCCAGCTCCCTGCTGTCGTGCCTGGGAAAAGCAGTGGGTTCCTGCCACCCACAAGGGAGACCTGGGTGGAGTTCCAGGCTGTGGTCACTTGAGGACTGAACCAGTGGATGAAATCTCTCTTTGTTTTCAAATAAATAAGTATTTAAAAATAAAACCAAAAATCTGGTTCAGCCCAGTGCCAGTACACAGCCTGGGGCCGGCCTGACAGGGCACATGGACTGAAGCATGAAACGAACACATCGTGCCCTTGAGAGAGCCCCGCACACTTAGCGACTGGAAGAAGGGGGCCACTTTGCTGTCACCGTGGCCTGGCAGGGGTCTGCCCCACGCTGTGCACCAGTGAGGAGCCGGCTCCATCCTGGTTTCCCTGCGGCTCTGAACGCGCTCCCTTACACGCCTTCCTGGGTCCTGGGGCAGCAGTGGGTGCCCCACCGTGATGGAAAGGAGAGGATGACACCCTCCAGGTTGCCTGGTCCAGGCCTTCCCACATCACTGGCTGTCGGCAAGCTGCAGGCGGGCGGTGCCACGGAGTCACTCCAGCTCCTTGCACAGGGGAAGCTTCGTGGACGGTTTTGTGCTGTCACTAAAGCTAGGACCTGAGGGCTGAGGGTGGGGTTTCAGGAGGGAGGCGTGGTCAGGGTCCGCCTTCTGCTCCATCGAGAGGTTCGCCAGCTTTACTCCCCTACAGGAAGGGCTTCACGGAGCGGGCAGGGAGTCAAGCGGTTCGGCCCGCTGGTGCGGGCATTTGGTGCAGCCATGAAGGCACTGCTTGGGACAACCACACTGCACACTGGAGTGCTTGGGATCGAGTCCCGGCTCTGCACCTGCCTCCAGCTTCCTGCTAACGCGCACCAGGTGCACCCGCTAACGTGCAGCAGGTGACAGTTCAAGTATGTGAGTGCCTGCCACACGGGAGACTCTTCTCAAGTTCTGGGCTTCGAGTTTGCTAGGGGAGGATCTTTCTCTGTTTCTCCTGGAGAGAAACGGAAGCCGGTTCAGAGAGAGGAAGTAACTTGCGCAAAGTTGCACAGCTACCAAGCAGCAGGGCTGGATTCAGACCCGTGCCAGTCTGACCTCAGAGACGGGGCTTCCAGCTCCGTCGGCCGGGGAGAGGGTGGTGACACCAAACAGAGCTGGGGGGGCACTGGCTGCATGGGAGGGTGCTGAGCCGGCTGCAGGCGTGCTGGGGGAGGGGGCCCACAGGTGGGACTGGACCCTAGAGAGAACGGAGTGGGAGAGAGGCTAAGATGTCCTCCCATATCCCTGCTACACGCGGGTTCTGGAGTGGATGGCACTGCCCCGGCAGAGTGGCAGGGGTGCAGCAGCAGAGGGAGCAGGAACGGGGGAGGGGGGCAGAGGTGGGGCAGCGTCAGAGCTGAGTACGGGGGCTTCACGGGTGCATGCAGCATGCCGGAGCCTGAAGCGGCCAACCATACCCCGGGTTCGATTTGGCCCGGGATGCAACCCCCAGAGGGGCGGGACAGGGGCACTACCCCTCGGTCGTCTCACTCGCTAGGACACAGAAGCTGTGGCAAGGTTAGTGAGCTGGTCACGCTCATGGCCTCAGCTCCTCAGACCCTGGAGTGGTGTTTACCAGCTCAGGAGGCGTGGAGGGCCACCGAGAGGAGGGGCCGTGCACCTGCAGAGACAGAGCGAGAAGGCCGTGAAGGGGGCTTCAGGAGGCCACCCGGACGGGCAGCATCTGCAGTGGGGTGAACAGCCAGCATCCTAAACCAGGGTGCTGCCCTGGGGCTCAGGAGGCAGGAGCCCGCACTGCCAGTGTTGGGCTTGCACCTGTCCCTTCAGCAAGTGTAGCCTCATTGAGACTTTGTTTCCGTGGGGGGTGGGAGGAAGAGGAGGAGACTTCTGAAATCCACCCACCCAAGTCCTTGCTGTGCAGACAGGGAAACTGAGACCTAACCAGGGAGCCTCTGCTTCCCCTCACCCAGCACATGCTGTGCACAGTCCCAGAGCGGTGGGCGCAGCCTCACCCCCCCACCCCCCGGTCACCATGCAGGCACCTGCAGCACCCGAGTCCAGTCACCACTCCTTGTCTTACCCCTGTCACCACCCAGCCCTCACCGCAGCACCTGCTCTTGAAGTCCGGGAAACGAACGGTCAGCACTAGGAGACCAAGATTCTCTTCTCAGGAAAAGCCCAGGGGAGTCCTCACCCCCCACAGCAGCCTTGCCTGAACGCTGGCGTCTTCTGGCCTCTTTTGCATCCCTGGGGGGACCTTGTGCACGAGGCCACGAGAGCTGCTGTTATCCTGAGCTGAACTCGGCTGAGCTCTACCCAGGAGCCTCGGGGCAGTCTTGGGCAAGGTGGCTGAAGGGCACGGGGCTGATCCGGACAGCCCTGATCGCTCACCGCTCCCGGGAAGGCAGGGTGCTGCTCTCCGAGGGTCCATCACATCACAGATGGGCATCCAGCTGCTCCCGTACACACACGGTGCCAGCTGAGGCAGTGACTGGTGTGGTGGACTCCGGGCATGCGGAACCCTGCCCCCGAGATGCAGGTGCTAAATGGGGGAGGCTGAATTAATGAGGAAACAAGATAACTTCAGACTGTGGTAAGAGCTCTGCACAGGCCGGTGCCGCGGCTCACTAGGCTAATCCTCCGCCTAGCGGCGCTGGCACACCGGGTTCTAGTCCCGGTCGGGGCGCCGGATTCTGTCCCGGTTGCCCCTCTTCCAGGCCAGCTCTCTGCTGTGGCCAGGGAGTGCAGTGGAGGATGGCCCAGGTGCTTGGGCCCTGCACCCCATGGGAGACCAGGAAAAGCACCTGGCTCCTGGCTCCTGCCATCCGATCAGCGCGGTGCGCCGGCCGCAGCGCGCTGGCCGCGGCGGCCATTGGAGGGTGAACCAACGGCAAAAGGAAGACCTTTCTCTCTGTCTCTCTCTCTCACTGTCCACTCTGCCTGTCAAAAAAAAAAAAAAAAAAAAAAAAAAAAAAAAAAAAAAAGCTCTGCACAAAGCAGCAGAACTGGGAAGACTTTCTCCTCTTCTTCCTCTTCTTCTTCTATTTATTTATTTGAAAGTCAGAATTACACACAGAGAGAAGGAGAGGTGGAGAGAGAGAGAGGTCTTCCATCCAATGGTTCACTTCCCAGTTGGCCGCAACGGCCGGAGCTGCGCCAATCCGAAGCCAGGAGTCTCCTCCGGGTCTCCCACGTGGGTGCAGGGGCCCAAGGACTTGGCCCATCTTCCACCACTTCCCCAGGTCATAGCAGAGTGCTGGATCAGAAGAAGAGCGGCCGGGACTCGAACCAGTGCCCATATGGGATGCTGGCACTGCAGGTGGCGGCTTTACCCGCTATGCCACAGCGCCGGCCCCCTTCTCTTCTAACGTGGGCATCAGGGAAGGTGCCTCTGGGTAGGTGATGTGTAGAAGCCGCGAACAAGGAGGAACCAGGCAGGCAAAAATCCGGAGAGAATCAGCAAGTGCAAAGGTCCTGAGGCTGCAGCCAGCCACGCCTCCCAGCGCTTTATCAGAACCAACAGCCCTGTGGGTAGCGGTCAAGACCACCGCACCCCACATCAGAGTTGGCGGATTGGCGCCCGTCTGCAGCTCCTGCTCCCTGACGCAGCCTGGGAGGCGCTTGCGATGGCTCAACTGACCGGGTCCCTCGGCGCCCTTGTGGGAGACTGGATTGCTTTCCCGGCTGCCTGCTTCGGCCCTGGCCCAGCCCTGGCTGTTGGCAGGCATTTGGGGAGAGCACCAGCGGTTGGAAGCTCGCTCTCTGGCTCTCTCTAAAAAACAAAACGAAGCAACCGCCCCCAGCCCCAAATCAAGTCTTTTAAAAAAGATACACACTTATCTGGAGGGAAACAAAGTAGCAGAAGCCAGGCAGGGCTGAGAGAGACGGGCCTCTTCTCTTTCCTCCTGGACCCCCCTGCAAACCCTGCAGTGTAGCAGCTAACTCCGCCTCTTCTTCCAAGAAGCCCTCGGGTTCTCCCATTCATGGCTTATAAACTGGTCCGTGGCAAAACGATAAAAAATGTAAGCCGGGCGAGCTGGGCGTGCGCCGAGAACGTAGGAGGCATCGCTCTATGCGGGAAACGCCGGGAACACGGCCGGGGACAGCGCCCCGCATCCGCCGCCTTCCGCGAGCCCCGCGCAGGTGGGGGACACCGGTACGGCCTCTGACGCCGAGGAGTTCTGGGGGCACCTGGGAGCCGGGCTGGGTCCGGGCTCCCTCGCCCACCTCCGCCGGGCCCCGCGCAGGTGCTCCGAGGACCCGACCGCACGCGCGCTTGGTGGCTTTCGGGGCGACGCCGTCCCCCGGGACGGACGCAAGCCCCGGCCCTGGACCCGCCGGACACCGTGCTGGGCCGCGGGCCCCCCAGACCACCTGCCCTGCCGGCTGCTGCGGGAATCTCGCCCGCAAGCTCCGCACGCAGCACCCGGGGCCTGGAACCCGGGGCGCTCGGCGGGGCCGTCCGGGGCCGTCGGGGCGGGGGGAGCAGGCGGCCGGCCTCCAGGTCCCGCTTCCGAACCCCCGGCATTGTTTTACTTTTACACTTTTGCCTACTTCGCAAAACCCAAGTCCGTTTCTCGGAGGCTGCCTTCGGGGCTCCTTCAGGAACACAAAATGAAGTCTTCACGTTCCTCCGCCCACGCGAGCCCTCGCAGGACGCGGCGAGGCGAGGGCGCGCGCAGGTGCCGCGCGGGCCCGGCCCCGCTGGGCCGCCAGCAGCGGACACCGCCCGGGCCGGCGCCTCCGCCCCGCCGGCCCGCGCCCCACCTCGGCGCCCGCGCCCCGGCGCCCCCGCGCCCGGCCCGCGCCCCGGCACCCCCGCGCCCCGCGGCGCCCGCGCGCGCCCTCCCGGCCGAGGGGCGGGGCCGGCCGCGCTGACGTCACCCGGCGCCGGGCGGAAGGATCTGGAGCGCGCGGGGCTGGCGGGGCGCTGAGGCCAGTTGCCGGGTAACGGAGCGGAGCGGCCCGGCGCGCCGCCTCCCGCCCTCCGCCGAGTGGCGCTGGGGCCGCCGCCGCTTGACGTAAGGCGCAGGCCAGGGCCGCCCGGCGTCGGCAGCGCCCGCAGCCCCTCGTCGCGAGCCGAGAGGCGCCCCGCCGGCCGCCGCGCCGCCCGGCAGCCTCGGCAGGTACGGCGGGGCGGGGGGCCGGGCCGGCGGGGCGCCGCCGAGGCGGCTCCGGGGCCGGCGGGCCGGGAGGCCGAGCCGGCGCTGCGGGGCCCGGCTGCGGGTCGGCGGCGCCCGCGCGGGCGGCGGGCCGGGGTCGCACAATGGCGGGGGCGTGAGGCGGGGCGCGGGCTGCGGGCCCCGGGCGGCCGGCGGGCGGGCGTCCGCGCGGCCGCCCCCTCCCCGGCAGCATTGTCCTGCTGGGGGCCCGGGAGGGGGAGCGCGGGCGCGGGGCCGCGGCGGGCGGGGCCGGCCGGGCGGCTGAGTGGCGGGCGCGCGGGCCTATGGCGCGGGGCGCGGCGCGCGGGGCGGGCCCGGCGCGCGGGGCGGGCGCGGCGCAAGGTTCGGCGAAGGTTACCGGCGAATGCAGAAGTGACAGGGCCGCGGGGTCGCGGCGTGCCGCCCCGGCCGGGCAGGGGCCCCCTCTCCGGCTCGTGCCCGCAGCTCCGGTCGCGGGGGTGAAGCCGCCTCTCGGGCTCGCGGCGCGCAGGTGAAGGGGCCGCCCGGGTCTCGGGACCCCGTCCGCGCCCCCAGACCCGGCGGGAACCGGCTCTCGTCTGCCGGCTTTTCCGTGTTTGCCCTCCGAGAGAGAGCCGCTGTGAATCCGCCAGCCCGGGGGCGAGGGTGGGGGTCCGCGGGGCCGGGCGGGGGAACTGGAGTGAAGGGGGTTCTCGCCGGTCATCGCCTGGGCTGCGGACCCCGGCTGGGCGCCCCGGTTCCCAGGAACGAGCCTTGCTCGTGCCCGGAGGGGCGTCGGGAGGCTGGCGAGGGTGGGGGTCCGCCCCTGCCGCCCGGGAGAACTGAGTGAAGGGGGTTCTCGCCGGTCATCGCCTGGGCTGCGGACCCCGGCTGGGCGCCCCGGTTCCCAGGAACGGGCCTTGCTCGTGCCCGGAGGGGCGTCGGGAGGCTGGCGAGGGTGGGGGTCCGCGCCCGCCGCCCGGGGGAACTGGAGTGAAGGGGTTCTCGCCGGTCATCGCCTGGGCTGCGGACCCCGGCTGGGCGCCCCGGTTCCCAGGAACGGGCCTTGCTCGTGCCCGGAGGGGCGAGGCTGGGGGCCGGCGGCTTGGCAGTAGGGTGGTGCTGAGAGTGCGTCTCCTGTGGGCCGTGAGACCCACGCGAGGACACGCGGCCCGTGTCGGGTGAAAGTCTTGTCCCCGAAGGTCACGCAGTGCCCGTTGGTTCCGCCGGGCGGAACCGCCCTTCAGTAGGTGCGGGCATCGGGGCGCGCGGAGCTGCGGCCGCGCCCCGCCGCGGGGTTCTGGGTCCGGCCCCGCCGCGGACCGAGGAGGGAGCCTTAGTCCTTGAGAAGGGGGTGGCCGCTGCGGGGAGCCCTGGGCCGCTGGCGTGTGGGGAGCGGTGTTTGCGGGGAGCGGGCTCGCAGGTGCAGGTGGCTTTGTTTCTTTGTGTTGGAGAGGAAGTGGAGGCGCCCAGCGTGGCCCTGACGGAGCCGGCTGAGGTGCTGCGGGGACCGCTGGCTCTTGGCAGGCGTCAGGACAGTGAGATGGAGTTAGCAGGGCCCGCCGTGCGCGCTGCTCAGTGGGGTGGTGCCTGCTCGGCCCGGCCTGGGGTGGCTGGGGGCGGCGGGTGCACGCGTCTGTGGGGTGGGGGATGACCCGTCTCAGCTGGTTGGGAAGTCAGCCAGCTCAGACCCCGGGAACACCGGGTTGGACGCCTTGGCCTAGCGCATCTCCCTGCTCCTTCCTGGCTGCCGGTCGTGGCTCCTGAACACAGGTGAGGTCTGGCCAGCCTCCAGCTCAGCGGGCTTCCAAGACTGCCTGTGACTCTGGGATGGGACCCCCAGCCCGCCCGCCAGGACGACGTGGGCCTCTGAGCCTGCCGCCGCGTCGGCCCTGCCCGTGTTTTCTGTGCTGGGAGCGCCCTGCCCCACTCTGACTTGCTCCAGGTTCTGAAAGTTGTGTCCTCCGCAGTGCTCTGTGCGGGCCGGAGCCAGGAGCGCCCAGCTGGGCTCCCACGTGGGTGGGGGGTGGGTGCATTAGCAGGGAGCTGGGTGGGAAGTGGAGCAGCCGAGCTGAAGCCACAGCCGTCAGATGCGGGGTGCTGGCCTGGCGAGCCGAGGCTCACCCCGTGCCACAGCGCTGGCCCTTGGAGTACTTTACTGAAGGGTTTCGGTAGCAGACGTCAGAGTACCTGCCGCCGCGTCAACACCGCGGGTGACTGTGTTGAAGGCAGATACGATGCAGGCTGGGCTTCTCCCGTCCTCGCGTAGGGACTGGCACGTCATGCAGAGGATCCAGCTCCCTGCGGGCCTTGTCTTGGGTAGATGGGAGCCAGAGCAAGCGTCAGAGTGTGTGTGACGTGGGGAGCACAGCCGCAGTCCCGTGGGTTCGTGCTTTTGTTTAGAGCTTTTCTTTTCTGGAGATTCATTGTGCTCATAAAAAGTACTGGGGGGCCGTGCTCTGTGTGCCCCGCCCTCCACGGCCGTGCTCTGTGTGCTGCCCCTCACGGCCTGTGTGCTGTGTGCTGCCCTCCACGGCCGTGCTCTGTGTGCCCTCCACGGCCCGTGCTCTGTGCCGCCCTCCACGGCCCGTGCTCTGTGTGCCACCCTCCACGGCCGTGCTCTGTGTGCCGCCCTCCACGGCCCGTGCTCTGTGTGCCGCCCTCCATGGCCCGTGCTCTGTGTGCCGCCCTCCACGGCCCATGCTCTGTGTGCCACCCTCCACGGCCCGCGCTCTGTGCCGCCCTCCACGGCCCGTGCTCTGTGTGCCGCCCTCCACGGCCCGTGCTCTGTGTGCTCTCCAAGGCCCGTGCTCTGTGTGCCGCCCTCCACGGCCGTGCTCTGTGTGCCACCCTCCACGGCCGTGCTCTGTGTGCCGCCCTCCACGGCCGTGCTCTGTGTGCCGCCCTCCAAGGCCCGTACTCTGTGTGCCGCCCTCCACGGCCCGTACTCTGTGTGCCGCCCTCCACGGCCGTGCTCTGTGTGCCGCCCTCCACGGCCCGTGCTCTGTGTGCCGCCCTCCACGGCCCGTGCTCTGTGTGCCCTCCACAGCCCGTGCTCTGTGTGCCACCTTCCACGGCCGTGTTGTGTGCTGCAGCGCCCTCTGGAGGCGGCGCAGTGGACCTCTTGTCCGCAGCGCGCACGGCCTGCTGCAGCGCCCTCTGGAGGCGGCGCAGTGGACCTCTTGTCCGCAGCGCGCACGGCCTGCTGCAGCCCAGACGGGAAACCTTTAGAGACTTAGGCGGCTCCCTCTCTCTGTAAAGATTTATTTTGGAGGTCAGAGTTAGAGATCTTCTTTTATTTTATTATTATTTTTTTTTTTATTTTTTGACAGGCAGAGTGGACAGTGAGAGAGAGAGACAGAGAGAGAAAGGTCTTCCTTTGCCGTTGGATCACCCTCCAATGGCCGCCGCTGCAGCCGGCGCACCGCGCTGATCCGATGGCAGGAGCCAGGATCCAGGTGCTTCTCCTGGTCTCCCATGGGGTGCAGGGCCCAAGCACCTGAGCCATCCTCCACTGCACTCCCTGGCCACAGCAGAGAGCTGGCCTGGAAGAGGGGCAACCGGGACAGAATCCGGCGCCCCAACCGGGACTAGAACCCGGTGTGCCGGCGCCGCAAGGTGGAGGATTAGCCTGTTGAGCCACGGCGCCGGCTAGAGTTAGAGATCTTCCATCTGCTTGTTCACTCGCCAGATGGCCCCAGGGCTAGGCCAGGCCAAAGCCAGAAAGGAGCTTCATCTGGGTCTCCATTGTGGGTGACGGGGGCCCAGACACTTGGGCCAGCCTCGTCTGCCTTCCCAGGACATTAGCAGGGAGCAGCCAGGCCACGAACCGGTGCCCATTTGGGATGCCATTGCCACGGGCAGCAGCTTAACCGGCTCTGTGGCAGCGCGGGCCCCTAGAGGCTTCGTTCTTGACAGCTGGATTGGACCAGGTCTGCCTGCTCAGGCTGTGCCTCCCCCGCCCCGCGTGCAGCTCTGTCACCATTCCTTACGTTGTTGCTGGTTCTGCTGCCAGAGCTCCTTAACATGGAAGCCACATGGTGCTGTGCTCCCGCCCCGGGCAGCGTGCGTCAGAGGGAGGGTCTCAGCCGAGGGAGGGCACGGGCTGCCCCTGCAGACTTTGACCTTGCGGCCTCTCTGCCCTCCCCCCCAGTTTAGACTCTGAGGTGACCTTTGCCCTCTGGCCTCGTTCTGGCTTCTGGTTCCGTCCTCACTGTGTCTCTGCCTGCCACGCTGAGCTCCAGCCGGGACCTTGGTGCTTGGTCTCCCCTGGAGTGCCCTTTCCACCTTGCCTGCCTGCCTGCGTGTGAAGGCTCGGCTCAGCTGCTCCGTCCCGAGGGCAGGACGGCCTGCACCGTGCCCGCCTGTCCCTGCGCGCCCGGGTTCGGTCTGTGCGACCCTCTCATGGCGGTCCTCGCTGGGTGGTGGGCTCCCGTGAGGAAGGAGCAGCACCTGCCCTCTGTGCTGGCGTCTCCGTGGTTCTCTCTTGCGCAGTGCCCGGGGTTGGCTCGGATCACTTTGCGGTCTGGTTTCACGGGCTCCTTGTGTAGGTGCTCCGTCAGGGCCGGCTTCTGGCCGCCACGTGGGCAGGTAAGAACACGAGTGGGGGCCCTTGGTTGATCTGTGAGTGCTGCTGTCACGACGGTGCCTGCGGGGGGAGTCCTGGGTGCGTGAAGGAGAGGATGTGCTGCACTCAGGCTCCCCGGGGGTCGGACAGGGCTTCTGCACAGACAGGCGCTGAGTGATGCCGGAGTCACGCAGGCCCACCCGTAAGTGAACGGGACTTTTGCGTGTGGTTAAAGTCAGTGAGAACCTGAAATTGTCGGATTTTCCGTTACTTTTCCGCAGAGCAAATGTCTTCACTGGAGTCCTCCGTCTTGTAGTTAGAACCCCCAGTTGTGGTCTGGCTGGCGTTGAGGTTCTGCCACCCTCTTGGCCCGGCTTGGATGGGGAGCAGACCTGGGAGTTCAGAGTGGTCCATCCTCCAGGGAAGATTGAGGTGATGAAGATCAGCAGCTTTTATCCTTTTTATCAAGTAGTTATGATATTTAAATTTATAGGCACCACTGATTGGATAGGACCTCAGACTGGACACATTTGTTCAAACTTTTGGTTCTAAAATAACTTGGGGGGCCGGCGCTGTGGCACAGCGGGTTAACGCCCTAGCCTGAAGGGCCGGCATCCCATGTGGGTGCTGGTTTGAGACCTGGCGGCTCCTCTTCCAATCCCGCTCTCCGCTATGGCCTAGGAAAGCAGTAGAAGATGGCCCAAGTCCTGGGGCCCCTGCACCCGCGTGGGACCCGGAAGAACCTCCTGGCTTCGGATCAGCACAGCTCTGGCTGTTGTGGCCAGTTGGGGAGTGAACCATCGGATGGAAGACCTCTCTCTCTCTCTCTCTCTCTCTCTGCCTCTCCTCTCTCTGTGTAACTCTGACTTTCAAATAAATGAGTAAATAAATCTTCAAAAAAATAATTTGGAATTCCCTACATTGGCTAACATACCATTGATGACTGTTGGACTTCTGTTGATGATATTTATGATTGAGCTTTTTAATCATTGGAAATGCATATATTCCTGATAAATCTCCTAAAATTTGGCCCAAAGGTTTGGGCGTAATTGGACTATTCCAGTGGATGAACCTGTTACTACTGCTGGTATGTGGATTAGAAATAAAAGGCATTGTGGCAGAAGATAGGTAATGCAGAAGTCCTTGTGAACGTGCCTGTGTGTGTGGGAACGCGCCGCGATGCTCCTTCGGGTTTTTAAAATGTGATTATTCTCTCAATACTTGGGGTTTGGAATGTTTAGAAGGAGGGATTCGCCTTCCCTTTCAGTCAGGAATTTGTTTCTAGCTCAGTTACATTTTCCAGAGCACCTTTGGAGTCTCAACAGCCTGTACATATCATTTCAGAATCCTGGAGATTGGAAGTTCATGCAACGCCCTTACTTTTTTTCTTCAGTTTCTAGCTTTTTCTTGGGTGTCTGGTGGACATTTTTCTCCTTGTTGGTATTTTCTATTTTTTTTTTTTTTTTATTTTTGACAGGCAGAGTGGACAGAGAGAGAGACAGAGAGAAAGGTCTTCCTTTTGCCGTTGGTTCACCCTCCAATGGCCGCCGCGGCCAGCGTGCTGTGGCCGGCGCACCGCGCTGATCCGATGGCAGGAGCCAGGAGCCAGGTGCTTTTCCTGGTCTCCCATGGGGTGCAGGGCCCAAGCACCTGGGCCATCCTCCACTGCACTCCCTGGCCACAGCAGAGAGCTGGCCTGGAAGAGGGGCAACTGGGACAGAATCCGGCGCCCCGACTGGGTCTAGAACCCGGTGTGCCGGCGCCGCTAGGCGGAGGATTAGCCTAGTGAGCCGCGGCGCCGGCCGGTATTTTCTATTTTAATGGACAGAAGGTTGAAATTGAATACACACATTTCTTTTTTCTTTTAAAAGCTTTGTTTTATTTATTTGAAAGAGAGAGAGAGAGAGAAAGGTATCTTCCATTCCGCTGGTTCACTCCCCAAATGACCACAATGGCCAGAGCTGTGCCGATCTGAAGCCAGGAACAGGCGCTTCTTCCGGGTCTCCCACGTGGGTGCAGGGGCCCAAGGACTTGAGCCATCCTCCACTGCCCTCCCGGGCCACAGCAGAGAGCTGGACTGGAAGAGGGGCAACCAGGACTTGAACTGGTGCCGTATGGTATGCCGGTGCTACAGGCTGGGACTTTAACCTGCCGTGCCATAGCACCATCACCGAATATACACATTTTAACCTTATTGTTATTTATTTGTTTCTGGTGGTGGTTGCTTGCCATTGCTTTCTTTAGTTAGCTTTGTTGGTGAGTACTGATTGTATCTTTGTTAATACTACTGATAGTGCTCTCTGAAGGAGTTTATTGTTTTTAGAAGCTTTAAAGTTAAATCTGTTAGAGTATGTTTTGTGTGGTTTACCAGAAACAGTTTAAATGTAAGTGGCTATTATAAAGCCAGTTTTTACAAATGTACTTGTTAAATCTAAAAATGCAGGCCGGTGCCACGGCTCACTAGGCTAATCTTCCACCTGTAGTGCTGGCATCCCGGGTTCTAGTCCTGGTCAGGTGCCAGATCCTGTCCCGGTTGCCCCTCTTCCAGTCCAGCTCTCTGCTGTGGCCCGGAAGGGCAGTGGAGGATGGCCCGAGTACTTGGGCCCTGCACCCCATGGGAGACCAGGAGAAGCACCTGGCTCCTGCCTTCGGATCAGTGCAGTGCGCCGGCCGCAGCGGCCATTGGAGGGTGAACCAACGGAAAGGAAGACCTTTCTCTCTGTCTCTCTCTCTCCACTCTGCCTGTCAAAAAAAAAAAAAAAAAAAAATTTAAAATGCAGTAAAGTATAAATGTCTCCTTTGTCTTCTCATCTTGTGCTCATGCTACTTGGAAAAACCATTAATTTTAAACGTACCTGAGCACACCTCTGTGTTTAGAAATTGAGTCGTGGTAGACAGTGTTCTCGTGTCCTGAGCTGTGTGTGTTGGAGTGCTTTCTGTGGCAGCTTCATGACAGGTCTGGGCCTCCTGCTCCGTGATTCAGAAGTGTCAACACTCGGGCCAGATTGTGGTGTAATGGGTAAAGCTGCCTTTCAAATAAATAAGTCTTTCTAAAAAGATTTATTTATTTATTTGAAAGGCAGACCTGGAAAGATGTCTGATGCCGGTTCACTCCAGTGGCTGCAGTGGCCAGGTGGGCCAGGCTGGAGCCGGCAGTCTGGAGCTCCGTCGGGTACGCCAGCGTCTGTGCATTAGCAGGGCGCTGGGTCGGAAGTGGAGCAGCTGGGACTTGAGCCAGGCACGCCGGTGTCCCAAGTGGCAGCTTAACCCCTGTGCCAAACCCTGTACCAGCTACCGCCTGCGCTGGACTTGATGATCTGGAGTTAGAGTCGTGCTGTTCTTGCACCGGCGTCATGGGAGCCCACATCACCAGTCTCTTGTGGGTCCCGCGAGGCGTCACGGGAGCCCACATCACCAGTCTCTTGTGGGTCCCGCGAGGCGTCATGGGAGCCCACATCACCAGTCTCTTGTGGGTCCCGTGAGGCGTCATGGGAGCCCACATCACCAGTCTCTTGTGGGTCCCGCGAGGCGTCACGGGAGCCCACATCACCAGTCTCTCTTGTGGGTCCCGCGAGGCGTCATGGGAGCCCACATCACCAGTCTCTTGTGGGTCCCGTGAGGCGTCATGGGAGCCCACATCACCGGTCTCTTGTGGGTCCCGTGAGGCGTCACTGGGAGCCCACATCACCAGTCTCTTGTGGGTGCCGCAAGGTGTCACGGGAGCCCACATCACCAGTCTCTTGTGGGTCCCGTGAGGCGTCACTGGGAGCCCACATCACCAGTCTCTTGTGGGTGCCGCAAGGTGTCACGGGAGCCCACATCACCAGTCTCTTGTGGGTCCCGTGAGGCGTCACTGGGAGCCCACATCACCAGTCTCTTGTGGGTCCCGTGAGGCGTCATGGGAGCCCACATCACCAGTCTCTCTTGTGGGTCCCGCAAGGCGTCATGGGAGCCCACATCACCAGTCTCTCTTGTGGGTCCCGCGAGGCGTCATGGGAGCCCACATCACCGGTCTCTTGTGGGTGCCGCGAGGCGTCATGGGAGCCCACATCACCAGTCTCTCTTGTGGGTTCTGGAAGGCGTCACGGGAGCCCACATCACCAGTCTCTTGTGGGTCCTGCAAGTGTGTAGCTGCTTTGGTAAGGACTTTGTCAGTAGACACAAAGTGAGAACTGCTCATCCTCTGCTCCCCGTCCTGTCTCCTGTGGTTACTGCTAACAATTTCGTTTATCCATGTGGAGATTTTTAAAAAGTCTTTTGGGAATGGCGTTGTGGTGTAGCCGGTAAAAAGCTGCTGCCTATGACGTCAGCATCCCAGATGGGCGCTGGGTTGAGTCCGGCTGCTCCACTTCCTATCCAGCTCCCTGCTAACCTTCTCAGAAAGCAGCGGAAGATGCCCAGGTCCTTGGGCCCCTGCACCCACGTGGGAGACCTGGAGGCAGCTCCTGGCATTGGACTGCCCCAGCTCCGGCCGTTTGTGGCCATTTGGGGAGTAAGCCAGCGGATGGAAGACCTCTCTGTGCCTCTTCCTCTGCCTCTCTGTATCTCTGCCTTTCAAATAAGCAAATAAATACATTTAAAAAAATAGCTTGCTTTAGATTTACTGAATTTCGGGTCCCACCTGTGGCTGCCTTGGCAGATCCAGACCAGGTCATTCTGAGGGCCTTACACAGCCTCTGCAGGCCAGATGGTCCCATCCTTGCCCTAAAGCTTCAAGTTAAAAACAAAACAAAAAAAAAGACAGAACCTAAAACTGCAACTCAATGCCAGTTTGCAGTGGCCTTTTTCCCTTAAAATCTGAAGCATTCTCAATCCATTATGGAGTTTTCCAAGGCAACATACTAGCTTTGTGTGAATCTCTATTAGTTTTTTTTTTTTCCCCTATTTGACAGAGTTATAGATAGTGAGAGAGAGAGAGACAGAGAGAAAGGTCTTCTTTCCATTGGTTCACTCCCCAAATGGCTGCTGTGGCCGGTGCTGCGTCGATCCGAAGCCAGGAGCCAGGTGCTTCTCCTGGTCTCCCATGCGGGTGCAGGGCCCAAGGACCTGGGCCATCCTCTGCTGCCCTCCTGGGCCACAGCAGAGAGCTGGCTGGAAGAGGGGCAACCGGGACAGAATCTGGTGCCCCAACCGGGACTAGAACCTGGGGTGCTGGTGCTGCAGGTGGAGGATTAGCCTAGTGAGCCATGGCGCTGGCCCAATAGGTTTTGTTTTTTTTTTTTTTTTTAAACCTGCTGTGGCACAGCAGGCTAAAGCCCCAGCCTGTAACGCCGGCATCCTACATGGGCATTGGTTTGAATCCTGGCTGCTCCTCTTCCGATCCATCTCTCTGCTATGGCCTGGGAAAGCAGTAGAAGATGGCCCAAGTCCTTGGGTCCCTGCACCCATGTGGGAGACCCAGAAGCAGCTCCTGGCTTTGGATCAGCTCAACCCTGGCTGTTGTGGTCATTTGGGGAGTGAACCAGTGGAATGGAAGACCTCTCTCTCTGTCTGGTTCTACCTTTCTCTGTAACTCTGTCTTTCAAATAAATAAAAAATAATTCTTTAAAAAAAAAGGTTCATCACTAGGCTCATCCTCCGCCTAGCGGCACCGGCACACCGGGTTCTAGTCCCGGTTGGGGCGCCGGATTCTGTCCCGGTTGCCCCTCTTCCAGTCCAGCTCTCCGCTGTGGCCCGGGAGGAAAAGCACCTGGCTCCTGGATCCTGCCATCGGATCAGCGCGGTGCGCTGGCCGCAGCGCGCCGGCCGCGGTGGCCATTGGAGGGTGAACCAACGGCAAAGGAAGACCTTTCTCTCTGTCTCTCTCTCTCACTGTCCACTCTGCCTGTCAAAAAAAAAAAAAAGAAAAAAAGAAAAAAAAAAAAAGGTTCAGTTGGGACCAGCATTGTGGCACAGTGGGTTAAGGTGCTGTTCAGGATCAGGCTGCTCTGCCTCGGATGCAGCTCCCTGCCAGTGCACCTGGGAACGCAGCAGAGGATGCCCAAGTCCTCGGGCCCCGCCATGCCCGTAGAAGACCTGGACGGAGTTCCGTGTTCCTGGCTTCGGCTTGGCCCAACCCTGACATTGTGGCTGAACCAGCAGATGGAAGATCTCTCTTTTTCTCTGCCTTTCAAATAGAATCTTTTTAAAAAAAGTTTTTATTTTATGTTTTGGTTTCCACAATAATTTATGTAAAACATTTATTTATTTATTTATTTTAATTTTAATTTTTAATTTTTTTTTTTGACAGGCAGAGTGGACAGTGAGAGAGACAGAGAGAAAGGTCTTCCTTTGCCGTTGGTTCACCCTCCAATGGCTGCCGCGGCCGGCGCACTGCGCTGATCCGAAGGCAGGAGCCAGGTGTTTCTCCTGGTCTCTCATGGGGTGCAGGGCCCAAGCACTTGGGCCACTCTCCACTGCACTCCTGGGCCACAGCAGAGAGCTGGCCTGGAAGAGGGGCAACCGGGACAGAATCCGGCGCCCCGACTGGGACTAGAACCCGGTGTGCCGGCGCCGCAAGGTGGAGGATTAGCCTAGTGAGCCGCAGCGCCGGCTCACATTTATTTATTTTTTAAAGATTTACTTACTCCTTTGAAGGGCAGAGTATACAGAGAAGGAGACAGAGAGAGAGGTCTTCATCTGCTGGCTCACTCCCCAAATGACCACAAACGCGGGAGCTGTGCCGATCTGAAACCAGGAGCCAAGAGCTTCTTCGTGGTGTCCCGCATGGGTGTAGGAGCCCAAGGACGTGGGCCGTCCTCCACTGCTTTCCCAGGCACATCCGCAGGGAGCTGGATCGGAAGTGGAGCAGCCGGGACTGAACTGGTGCCTATATGGGATGCCAGCGCTGCAGGCAGCGGCTTTACCTGCTGCCCCACAGTGCTGTCCCCAAGCAGGCTAATTTCTAAGTTGATGATTTTTTATGGCTTGCAAACGATGTTAGGAATATCCGAATGGCCCCTGTCAGACAGAAGGCTTCCGTCCCTGCTTAAGGGGCAGGGTTGTTCCAGAGTGCGAGGATGCCTGTCCCTAATGGGCGTTCACTTTCTGAAGTCAAGGAAGCGCAGGCTCACCACGTGATGAGCTCAGTTGAGCAGAGGATCTGCTAGGGTTCCTTGTACTTTATTTCATGAGTGGCCTGAATGTAAGTGGGAGGCTGAGGGTTCTTAGACGCAGGGCTGGAGTTGTGGCGCCGGGGTTAAGCTGCCCCCTAGCGCCGGCATCCCATGTTGGAGCGCAGGTTCAAGTCCTGGCTGCTCTGTTCTTCCCATCCAGCCCCGCAAATGTGTCTGGGCCCTGCTGCCTGCTGGAGACCCAGAGGGCGTCTTGGCTTCAGGTCGTTGTGACCACTGGGGAACGAACCAGGGCAGAGCAGAGATCTCTGCCCACCTCCCCGCCTTTCAAATAAACAGGAGAAAAATGAGTTAACACTGGTTTTAACTGTTTCTACTTGTGTGTTGTGTTAGGGACCATGGGTAAAGCATTTGATGTCTGCTTCCTAACAGCCCTTTGAAAAGGGGTTAATTGTCCTCACTTCCCAGTGCCCTGAGGTCAGGCCTTAGGGATTGCAGAACCCACCCTTTTCACTGCCCTGTGCTTCCTAGGGGTCTCCCAGAGGAGGTTCTCAGAGGGAATTGCGGGGGAAGGGTGCATGGGGAGGAGGAGTCGCTGGAGTCGCTCTCCCGCTTCCGTGAGCCTGTGGGAGGGAAGGAAGGTGTGCTTTGCACGGGGTTTGTTTAAACCCCAGCGGTTAAGGGATTAGCAGTGGAGCCTTGATCCGATTCTGGTGCTGGGAGGTCTTTGGGCTGCTGGCGACTTGCCCTCAGAAGGCAGTTCTCCTGAGAGGGTTGGTTATGTAAGCCCCGTGTGCTTCCTGGCCCGCCCTTCTCTCTGCCTTCTTCCGGTCTCACCAGGTCCTGAGCCGGTGAGGTCACCTGATCGCGGGCTGTGAGCCCCCAGAACTGTAGGATAAAACAGACCCGCACTGCAGTCGGGAGCAGCTGACCGCTGCGGGAGGGCGGGGCCGGAGCGTGTTAGGTCAGTGCAGCTCGAAGGAAGTCTTGACCAGGCGGTGGAGTCCTCAGTCCACAGTGTGCCTTCCCGGCAGGGCGGAAGGTGGGGCGGCTGTCCTGTCCTGCGCAGCCCTTGCTGGGGTGGCCTGAGGGACGTGTGCCGTGCTGCCCGTGCTGCAGGCCGCCGGGCAGCAGGCCCGCAGCAGTTTCTGGAAGCATGACTGGCAGGGCCCACTGTGGCCAGCACACACAGCCTTGTTCCTGGTGCAGCTTGGGGCCGAGACTCACGGTGCACGTGAGCAAGTGTGTGTGTCGGCTGTTAGACGTCAGGTGAGGATTAGTGCGAGGGGAGAAAGAGCAGAAGGAGGGTGGACGGGGACGGGCTCTGCGCAGAGTGTGTGACGTGTGGGGCAAGAAGCAGCAGGTGAAATCCCGTGTCGGATGCATTATGGGGCAGAATCGAGGGCTGCCGTCAGGGGTGAAGGGAGCAGGGTGCGGCCACTGACTGAGGTAGGGGAGGACATGCGGGGTGCGAGGAGGGGTGAAGGGAGCAGGGTGCAGCCACTGACTGAGGTAGGGGAGGACATGCGGGGTGCGAGGAGGGGTGAAGGGAGCAGGGTGCGGCCACTGACTGAGGTAGGGGAGGACATGCGGGGTGCGAGGAGGGGTGAGGGGAGCTGGGTGCGGCCACTGACTGAGGTAGGGGAGGACATGCGGGGTGCGGGGAGCTGGGTGCGGCCACTGACTGAGGTAGGGGAGGACATGCGGGGTGCGAAGAGGGGTGCGGGGAGCTGGGTGCGGCCACTGACTGAGGTAGGGGAGGACATGCGGGGTGCGAGGAGGGGTGCGGGGAGCTGGGTGCGGCCACTGACTGAGGTAGGGGAGGCCATGCAGGGTGTGAGGAGGGGTGCGGGGAGCTGGGTGCGGCCACTGACTGAGGTAGGGGAGGACATGCGGGGTGCGAGGAGGGGTGAGGGGAGCTGGGTGCGGCCACTGACTGAGGTAGGGGAGGCCATGCAGGGTGTGAGGAGGGGTGCGGGGAGCTGGGTGCGGCCACTGACTGAGGTAGGGGAGGCCATGCGGGGTGCGAGGAGGGGTGCGGGGAGCTGGGTGCGGCCACTGACTGAGGTAGGGGAGGCCATGCGGGGTGCGAGGAGGGGTGCGGGGAGCTGGGTGCGGCCACTGACTGAGGTAGGGGAGGCCATGCGGGGTGCGAGGAGGGGTGCGGGGAGCTGGGTGCGGCCACTGACTGAGGTAGGGGAGGACATGCGGGGTGCGAGGAGGGGTGAGGGGAGCTGGGTGCGGCCACTGACTGAGGTAGGGGAGGACATGCGGGGTGCGAGGAGGGGTGCGGGGAGCTGGGTGCGGCCACTGACTGAGGTAGGGGAGGCCATGGCAGGGATGGCTTCTGTCCTGCTGTAAGTGAGACACTGCTGACTGGCAGGCTAACATTGGAGTCCCGGAATTCTGGGGTGGAAGTCTGGAGTGCTGGCATTTAAACCCCGGGCTGGATTCGTCAGCGAGGGTCGTGCTGCGCGGTCGGTAGCCGCGAGCCACGGATGGGCTTCTGAGCTTCGCACGTGGCCGCTCTGCAGTGAGAGGCGGTGTGCTGATGCGGGTCAGACTCCAGAGGTTCCGTAGGAAAAACAGAATCTTTCACTTTGGTTCTATTTGGAATGGTTTTATTTTGGGTATATTGGGTTAAGTAAAAATACTAAAATAATTTCACTTGTTTCTCTTTTTAAGTTATTTATTCGAGAGGAGGAAGAGAGAGAGAATGCAACCAGGAGCTCCCCCGGCTGATTTACTTCCCAGATACCTGTGGTGACCAGGGCTGGACCAGGTCGAAGCTGGAAGCCAAGGACGTGTGTGTGTCAGGGACCCAACTGCTCGAGCCGTTGCCTGCTGCCCCCAGCTCAAGCTGGACCTGCAGTCGAGCCAGTACTCGAACCCAAGCACTCTGACGTGGGCGTGGGCCTCTTAACTGCTAGACCAAGCCCCTGCCCTGTGCTGTTTGAATGCAGCTGTCAGACGGCACGAAGTGCACGTGCGCTGCTAGCAGGCGTGTGCTCTTGGAAGCTCTCATGGAGGAAGTGAGTATAGATGGAGAAGAAGCCCAAGGGTGGAGTCCGGAGAGCTGGGGGGATGAGCGGCAGAGGCCACGGCCTGGAGGTGGAGAATGAGGAGAGAGGTGGCCTGTGTCCAGTGAGCTTCGCCGCGTTTCTCTAGGACTGAAGAAGAAGGCGTCCAGGACTGGGCTAGCAGACACGTCGTAGCTGGGGCTGGTGATTTGCAGGAGTGAGAGTCTTGGAGATGGCTGTAGGGCCGCCGTGTTTCCCTGTACTATGTTCTGAAGTGGATCGCACGCAGCCCTCTCAGACGAGTCCGTCCAGGACTCAGTCCTGACAGGAGAGAAGGCAGCGAGCAGGGAGGGGACTCGAGCTCCAGGCCCTGCTGGCCGCTCCTCGCAGTCTTCGCCGGCTGGAACGGCTGTCCTGCTCTGCCCCCTCTGCTGGTTCCACGCCTGTAGGTGCCCTCGGAGTTCCGTCTTGCCCCGAGAGCTGACCTCGCTGCGGGAGGGGAGGGCTTTGCTGCTTGTGTCCTGACCTCACCGTTGAGTTGGCATCATTGGGCACCCGTACACCTTCTGCCCAGTCGTTTCAGGGTGGAGCCGCAGATTCGGGGCTCTTGACTGTGTGTGCGAAATGTTGGTAGCTCTGTCAGCACAGAATCAGATATTTCTTTCCTTTAGACATTATGCTTTTTTCTTTTGCATTTCATTCCTCCATTAAAAGAAAAGCTACATTTTTGCACTCCGCCTTTAAGAGCTGTTTCTAACAGTTTCTTCTCCAGCCGAGTGATAGAAGCTGTCATGGAAACTGAATCTTGTGTGTGTGGAGCTTGCTTGGGCCTTCCAGGGCGCTGGACGATCAGGTGGGCTCCCTGCGGCTTACCGTCAGCCGACGCCGTGTCAGACCTGGTCTGGCTCTTCTCCGGCGTGGGGGCCAGGCCTGTGGGGACAGTGAACGGTGGTGGCAAACCAGAGATTAAGGAGGGTCTGCCGAATGCAGGCACAGGCTTTACCCCCTCAGAACTGTGGGGTGGGGGTGCTGTGGGTTGGACGAGAGGTGGCCAGAGGGATGAGAAGGCGCCAGCTCAGTGGCCCTGGTTTCAATGCACCCCGGACACCTGAATTCGTACTTAAACTTCTTAGTGGATAAAGTGGGGGCCTGGCTTGGTGTATTTTCATCCCGTGAAAGCAGTGAACAGAGTGGGTGCCCCAGTGTTCACTGGGTGAGTGAGGAGTGAGAGCCTGCAGAGCCGAGGTCCTGCAGGCAGGAGCGGGGTGGGGGATGGTGTGACTCCGCGTCTGCCTGGAGAAGGGAGGCGGATGCTGCTGACGCTGGCTCCTGCTCGCTGCCGCAGCCTGCGTCTCACTGAGCTGGAGCTGGCAGGGAGCGATGCAGTCCCGGCCCAGTGCGGGAGGGGCAGAGGGCTGGTTTCCTGGGCTGCTGCGGCGGAGTCCTCCCCACTGGGCGCTGAGTCTCAGCTCTGGGGGCAGAAGTGCACATCCGGGCGTCAGCAAGCCTGCCCTGCAGGTCTCAGGGAGGAGCAGGGCTGTGCCTCTCAGCTTCTGGTGGGACTGGCAGTCCCTGGCCTTCCTTGGCCTGCGAGGGCCTCACCCAGGTCTCTGCTTCTGTCTCCAAGGGTGTTCCCCCACGTGTCTCAGTCCGCGTTTTCCTCTTCCTAGGTCGTTGTCCAGAGTAGAACCCTAATCTAGTGTGATCACCTTTTAACTTGTTACATCTATTTTCTTTCTTTCTTTTTTTTTAAGGGAACCTCACTTGCAACCACATGTGATCACATGACCTAGTTAAGGCCAAGTGAGATTTTTTTTTTTAAAGATTTATTTGTTTGGAAGTCAGAGTTACAGAGAGAGAAGGAGAGGCAGAGAGAGACAGAGAGAGGTATCTTCCATCTGCTGGTTCACCCCCCCAATTGGCCACAATGGCTGGAGCTGAGCCAATCTGAAGCCCCGAGCTAGGACCTTCTTCCGGGTCTCCCACACGGGTGCAGGAACCCAAGCACTTGGGCCATCTTCTGCTGCTTTCCAAGGTCATAGCAGGGAGCTGGATTGAAAGTGGAGCAGCCAGGACTTGAACCGGCGCCCATATGGCATGCCAGCACTGCAGGCAGCAGCTTTACCTACTACGCCACAGCACCGGCCCCTACATCTGTTTTCAAGTAAAGTCATGTTCACAGGTAACAGTATTTGGGGGCTGGCATCGTGGTGCAGCACAGCTGGTTAAGCCACTGCCTGTAATGCTGGCATCCTGTGTGAGTGCCAGTTAAGAGTCTGGGCTGCTCCACTCCCCATCCAGCTCCCTGCTGTGGCCTGGGAAAGCAGTGGAAGATGGCCCAAATCCTTGGGCCCCTGCTACCCACATGGGAGACCCAGATGGAGCTCCTGGCTCCCGCCTGGCCCAGCCCCAGCTGTTGTGGCCATTTGGGGAACAAACCAGCAGGTGGAAGATCTCTGTCTCTCCTTCTCTATCACTCTGCCTTTCAAGTAAATAAATATATATTTTTTTAAAGTTAGAATTGGAACATGTCTTTCTGGGGAGACATAATTCATTCTGCAACAGGAGGTGAGGTTGAGGGCAAGCTGCCCATATTAGCTGGGACTCAGTTCCCCAGACTTCTCTTTTCTTCAGAGCTAGGTGTGCCAGAGGAGTTGGGGTGAAGCAGAGTCCCTGTCCATTAGACAATACCCCTTTGGCCTCAAGCCGGAGTGATGGTGGTGGCTGACGTGGCTGTAGGTTGTGTAGCCATTAGATCGACTGCTGGAAAGACGGGGAGTCTCCCACCTTCCCCCTCAGACACACATTGGTTCTGCTTCTGTGCTTCCTGGGCGCTGTGCTGGGGAGCGGTCTGGTGCTGCATTTGAGAAGGTGGCGGAGACCTTGCCCGTCACACTCGTTTGGATTCTGTGACTGAATCCAGCACGACAGGCAGAGATGTCACGTGTCTGGTCAGCTCTGGGAGAGGCGGCCAGGCTGGAGCTGACCTTACCTGCTCATCACGCTGGAAGGGTGAGTGACGGTGGTGGGAGGGCAGGCCGGCCAAGGCGTTTGTTCAGCTCAGCGGCCCTGTCATGTGGAGTGTGGAGGGAGCGCAAGTGTAAATAGTTGGTGGTCGGTATTTCTGTAGAACTGTGACGCGTACTCCCCTGTCCCCAGATCCCCCTCTCTCAGACCACCCCTGTCCCCAGATCTCCCTCTCTCAGACCACCCCTGTCCCCAGATCTCCCTCTCTCAGACCACCCCTGTCCCCAGATCTCCCTCTCTCAGACCACCCCTGTCCCCAGATCCCCCTCTCTCAGACCACCCCTGTCCCCAGATCTCCCTCTCTCAGACCACCCCTGTCCCCAGATCTCCCTCTCTCAGACCACCCCTGTCCCCAGATCCCCCTCTCTCAGACCACCCCTGTCCCCAGATCTCCCTCTCTCAGACCACCCCTGTCCCCAGATCTCCCTCTCTAGACCACCCCTGTCCCCAGATCCCCGTGTCTCAGGCCACCCCTGTCCCCAGATCCCCGTGTCTCAGACCACCCCTGTCCCCAGATCTCCCTCTCTCAGACCACCCCTGTCCCCAGATCCCCCTCTCTCAGACCACCCCTGTCCCCAGATCTCCCTCTCTCAGACCACCCCTGTCCCCAGATCCCCCTCTCTCAGACCACCCCTGTCCCCAGATCCCCCTCTCTCAGACCACCCCTGTCCCCAGATCTCCCTCTCTCAGACCACCCCTGTCCCCAGATCCCCCTCTCTCAGACCACCCCTGTCCCCAGATCTCCCTCTCTCAGACCACCCCTGTCCCCAGATCCCCGTGTCTCAGGCCACCCCTGTCCCCAGATCTCCCTCTCTCAGACCACCCCTGTCCCCAGATCCCCGTGTCTCAGGCCACCCCTATCCCCAGATCCCCGTGTCTCAGGCCACCCCTGTCCAGAGAGCTTGCATGATGGAGGTGTTCCCTGTGCTGTAGTCAGTATCCTCTGACCATGTGTGACTTTTTTTTTTTTAATTGATTTGAAAGAGATGGAGAGAGATCTTCCATCTTCTGGTTCACTCTCCAACTAGCTGGGGCTGGGCCAGGCTGAAGGCGGGAATCAAAACTCCATCCGGGTCTCCCACGTGAGTTCGGGGGCCCGAGCACTGGGGGCGTTACCTGCTCTCTCGTGCACTAGCCGGGAGCTGGATGAGAAGCAGAGCGGCTGGGGTTCAGGCTGCCGCCCCGATACAGGGTGCTGGCTGTACACGTGTCAGCCCCGCTGCTGGGCCACACTGCAGTCCCAGGTGTGCTTAGCACTTGAAGTGTGGCTATGCCACTGAACAACTGAATTTTAAATTTCATGAATTTAAATAGCCACTAGTGGTTACCATCTGGATGGCACAGTTCTAGACATTTTGAAGGACTTAGCTAGTATTCTTAACAGAAGTGGATTGAAAATTAGTGGTGATTATAAGGGCATGCTGTTGCCTGAAGGTGGCTCTGTTCTGCAGTGTGCACGTTGGGGTTCCCTGGAGTGAGACGTGGATTCTGGTTCAGCCGCAGAGCCAAAGGTAGAGTGTGCTGGGACCACACTGCCTTAGCTTTGCGGTTACTTGCGAGTTGTGCCCCTGCTGCGTCTTAGCGTGCACGTAACACTTCTGTGCAGGGACGTTCGGGGACACTTGAAGCTGGACAGGGCCTTCAGTTCCACGGCGGAGTCAGCAGCTGGGTTCTCTGGCCAGGGGGTTCAGAGAAGCATGCTCCTGGGTCTGTGCTCTGGACAGAACCGAGCTGCCTCACCGGCCCAGCCGTCACGCCACGGAGACTTGGGAAGCCGGAGTAGCAGTTTGGAGTTGCCTGGAGTTGGGCTTGATGGCCAGGCCTGTATGCGGTCGTCTGTCAGTCACGACCCAGGGAGAAGGAGAGATGGTGGCTAGGGACGTTCTCTGCAGTCCCTGTAGGAGCTGACACAGCAGTCTCGGCAGCCAGAGCCTCACGGCCCTCAGCCTGGGGCCTGGGGGCATCTTACAGTGGCTGCCACATCCAGCAGGGGTTTTCTTAGGAATATTTGAGTGAACTGATTTGACTTGCTGATCTTCTGGAGTAGTATAGGGCAAGTCTGTTCCTGTTTCTCTGAGACCCTCACACCCACACATTCTGCATGTAACTATATGTGCAGCGTGTGTGTTTCCGTGATGAAACATACTAGTTATAGACGGACAGAGAGAAAGGTCTTCCTTCCGTTGGTTCACTCCCCAGATGACTGCCATGGTCGGCCCTGCGCCGATCCGAAGCCAGGAGCCAGGTGCTTCCTCCTGGTCTCCCATGGGGGTGCAGGGCCCAAGCACTTGGGCCATCCTCCACTGCCCTCCGGGGCCACAGCAGAGAGCTAGCCTGGAAGAGGAGCGACCGGGACCAGAACCGGCGCCCATATGGGATGCCGGCACCGCAGGCAGAGGATTAACCTAGTGCACTATGGTGCTGGCCCCATGTGTGTACATTCTTGAACAGATTGAGGCCCAGATAACTTTGGAGCGAACGAAAAATGTTTATTACCAAAAAATGCATGGATTTCAAAATTTTTTGCACCAAAATAACTTTTTTTTTTTTTAAAGAGGCAGAGAGACGGAGTGTGAGAGCACGCTAATCCACTTGTCGCCACCAATGGCTGCAGTGGTTGCGACAGAGCTGGCCAGAGTCCGGACCGAGGAAGTCCATCCAGCTGTCTGGTGGGTGGGCGGGACCCTGCCGCTTGAGCCATCACCTCGTGTCTCCCGGGAACCGTGTTGGTGAGGAGCTCGGGCTGGGAGGCAGGTGTCCTGACTGCTGGCCGAATCGCCCACTCCTGGATTGTCTTTGTAGCTCCACTTTTCCACCAGCATTTGTGAAGTGTGCTGTGTGTGTGTGTGGACGTTTTTGTACAAATTGAGGCCCAGATAACAGGTTCAGTGGAAAATGTGTATTATGAAAAATCCATGTGGATTTGAGAAATTAAAATAATTCAAAAGTTCATTAAGGGACCAGCAGTGTGGCACAGCTGGTTAAGCTGCTGCCTGCAACGCTGGCATCGCATACCGTGTGCCTGCGTCCCTTATTGGAGTCCTGGCTGCTCACGCTCCTGGGAAAGCAGTGGAGGGTGGGAAAGCCACTTGGGGCTCCTGGTTCCTGGCTTCAGCCTAGCCCAGCCCCAGCTGTGTGGCCACTTGGGAGTGAACCAGCGGATGGAGGCATTTCTCTGTCTCTCCCTCCCTCTGTTGTTCTGCCTTTCAAATAAAGAAATCTTTTAAAAAAATTCTTTAAAGTATTTGAGGAATGTGTATTTTTTTAAAATGGGGACCGACCCGTAGGATAGATGGACGTCAGTGTTTTGGCTTAAAGGGTTTCTCTGTGTTTCTCAGGCGCAGGGCTGCCTCAGTGCTGTGAGTTTGGTGGTCTTTCTACACCCAGCGACTGCCTGATACGTGCAGGTGTCCTTTAAGTACGGGTGTTGCTCCTTTGGTCAGCGTCTCTCCCTCAGCTGCTTCTCATCTCTGGGCTAGTGTCCGTGTGGGCTCTCGGAGGCTCTGCCTCCCCGGCCGTTGAAGCCTAATTGTCTTGTAGGGTCAGGGAAGTGTAGGACACTGTTGAGGGTTGTCCCTCGGTGGTGCTCTCGTGCCTGCCTCGCTGCTGTGGGGTGGCGCAGGCAGTGTGCACCCTGCCCAGGGAGAGATGCTGAGAGTGGACTCTGCTGCCTGTTAGCCCTGCACCCGTGTGGTCAGAGGTAGTAAGTGAGGCCGGGGG
Source organism: Oryctolagus cuniculus (assembly GCF_964237555.1). Taxonomy (NCBI): domain Eukaryota; kingdom Metazoa; phylum Chordata; class Mammalia; order Lagomorpha; family Leporidae; genus Oryctolagus; species Oryctolagus cuniculus. The sequence continues at coordinate 3,312,485 of NC_091433.1, read as the reverse complement.
TGCCCACAGGGAAGGGGAGGACCTGGAATTTCTGCTGCTGTGTAGAAAGGGGAGCTGTTGACTGTAGGACCGTCCCTGTGGGAAATTTAAAGGAAACAAAGGAGGATGTAGCAGTGATCTCCCTGAATCCCATCTTCAGGGTGACTTCAGTGTCAGGAAATCAGGATGTGAGGCCCTCAGGCAGTCTGCGTCTTGCTTGTGACTTGGTCTTGGGGAAATGTTGGTTCATAGTATCCCGAAGTGTGTTCCGGAGAGGCAAACAGGATCCATAAAGAAATGCTGTCGACTTTGTTTCTTGGAGGGCCTGGGTGCAGCCAGCTTACCAGAGTTGGGAGGTGTGCTGCAGTGAGCAGACCTGCTACGTTGCCGCTCTGGTGTTTCTCCGAATTACCTAAAAGGAAGCAGTTCTGTAGTGAATAACAGATTTTTATACTTTGAGGAAACTTTATAGCAGGTTCTTTTCTGGATGCTGCTGCCTATTTAAATAGCTGCCTAAGAGCTAGAAAAATTACTGTAGTTACCTTAAGAACCACGTCTACAGGTTTAACTTAACATCCAAAGCATATAATTAGTGAATGAAAAATGAAAACATGTACTTTGATCCTGTTCTGAGTTTTGCAGTGTGTATCTTGCTACATAATCAAATAGAAAATTTCTCTTGGACCCTTTAAAATTCCTAATTGGCTATGAATCAGAGTCTGTAGAGAATTTCTAACTGAATCAGACATTTCTCATATTCAGACATGAAGACACGACTGAAGTGTTGGTTATCACCTGAGGCTATTTTAGGGATCTGTAGTATGTATCATGTAGCTTACAGCTTTTTATAATAATTTGACAAAGCAGGTTTCATTGTATTAAGAGTTTTTTGCCATTTTAAAAATTATAAAAATCTTGTTTTAAATTTCTGTTCCTAGGGGCTGGTGCCGTGGCTCACTTGGTTAATCCTCTGCCTGTGGCGCCAGCATCCCATATGGGCTCCGGGTTCTAGTCCCGGTTGCCCCTCTTCCAGGCCAGCTCTCTGCTGTGGCCTGGGAAGGCAGTGGAGGATGGCCCAAGTGCTTGGGCCCTGCACCCCATGGGAGACCAGGAGGAAGCACCTGGCTCCTGGCTTTGGATCGGCACAGCTCCGGTTGTGGCGGCCATTTGGGGAGTGAACCAACGGAAGGAAGACCTTTCTCTCTGTCGCTCTCTCTCACTAACTCTATCTGTCAAGTAAAAAAAATTTTTTTCTGTTTCTAAATAAACTTGCTTAGGGTTTTTGAAAGTTTGCATTTCTTAAAATTAGTTTCATTGTCCCCAGATTGAAGTTTTAAGATTCCCCGAATTTAACTGTTTGCTCACATTTCCGACAGTTTCTATAGAAGTGTTCAGAATTCTGCGATGACAACTTTGTTGTCGTCTTGGACTTTGCTTTGGTAGCGATTTGTTGTTACCCCTTCACCTGTGGGTGTGTGCACTTCTCCCGTCCTCTGCTGTGTGTTTCACCCCGTGAACTCCTGACATGAAGTTCGCCAGCCCCTGTCAGGGGCAAAAGTCGTTTTTGTAAATCCCTGTAAGAACTCTTTCCAATCTGGCGATCCAGCTTTTGTTGTTGTTGGTGGTGTTTTTTTTTTTTTTTTTTTTTTTGACAGGCAAAGTTAGACAGTGAGAGAGAGAGAGACAGAGAGAAAGGTCTTCCTTCTGTTGGTTCACCCCCCAAATGGCCGCCATGGCCGGTGTGCTGCACTGATCCGAAGGCAGGAGCCAGGTGCTTCTCCTGGTCTCCCATGGGGTGCAGGGCCCAAGCACTTGGGCCATCCTCCACTGCACTCCCGGGCCACAGCGGAGAGCTGGCCTGGAAGAGGGGCAACCGGGACAGAATCTGGGGTGCCGGCCCGCAGGCGGAGGATTAGCCAAGTGAGCCGCAGCGCCGGCCAATCCAGCTTTTTAAATCAGAAATGTTAACAGATGAGTAGGAATCGTCAGATAACAAGGAATTGTGTAAAAGTTGTAAACAATGTAACTTGACATGAGCAGTTCATCTCCTTCATGTCGGAGCTGACAAGACGGAACGTAGAGGCTGAGCGAAGCGTGGAGGTGTATGTGACCGCAGCGCTGGCAGTTGCGGGGTGGAGTTCTCCAGATGGGTTGTGGAGCTGTTTCCTTACACACTTGACTGAGCTCTCATTTGTCTTGCGTGAATGGACGTCTACTTAGTACTCCTGAATCTGTGTAGAACTGATTGCATCCACCTGTACATTGTTACTATCAAAGTATTTTTTAAGGATTTTTTATGTATTTGAAAGGGAGACACAGAGCTGCCATCTGCTGCCTGGCTCTCCAGCAGAGCAGTTGGGGCCGGGCCGGGAGCGGCGTGCAGCTCTCCCGTGGTGGCAGCGCCCACGCACTGGGGCCGTCATCTGTCGCCTTCCTAGGCGCGCCGGCAGGGAGCTGGATTCCCAGCAGAGCAGTTGGAACTTGAATTGGCACTTGGTAAGGGCTGAAGTGGTGGCCTAGCCTTCGTGCTCTGGTTTTGTGTTTGCTTATTTAAGATTTACTTATTTATTTGAAAGAGTGACATAGGAAGAGAGATCTCCCATCTGCTGGGCCACGCCTCTCATACCCACAGCAGCCAGGCCTGGGTGTCCCGCGTGAGTGGCAGGTATCTGCTGTCTTACAGGCATATCAGCAGGAAGCTGAATTAGAAGTGCAGCTTAAGTCGCCGCACCGCAACACCAGCCCCTATGTTTGTTTTTCCTTCTTTATCTTCCCTGTCTTTCAAGCATAAAGATTACCTGGGTCTAGGGGCAGGTACTGTGGCCTAGTGAGTTATGCTGCCCTTGGCGGCTGCATGCTGTATTGGAATACCGAGTTCAAGTCCCGGCTACTCCACACTTCCAGTCCAGCTCCCTACTAACGTACCTGGGATGCAGCACGTGGTGGTCCAAGTCCTTGGGTTCCTGCCACCCATGTAGGGAGGCAGAGCTCCTAGCCACACCCTGGTTCATGTGGGAATTTGGGAACTGAATCAGCAGGTGGAAATTTCTCTCTCTCAAATAAATAAATGAATTTTTTAATGACTTATTTATTTATTTGAAAGGCAGAGTTATAGAGAGGCAGAGTGGGAGAGAGGGAGAAAGAGAGCTAGCTAGCTAGCTTCCATCCACTGGTTCACTCCCCAGATGGCTGCAACGGCCAAAGCTGCGCCGACCCAAAGCCAGGAGCCAGGAGCTTCCTCCAGGTCTCCCATGCAGGTGCAGGGGCCCAAGGACTTGGACCATCTTACATTGCTTTCCCAGGCCATAGCAGAGAGCTGGATTGGAAGTGGAGCAGCCAGGACTTGAACCGGCGCCCATATAGGATGCAGGCAGTGGCTTTGCCCGCTATGCCACTGTGCTGGCCCCTCTATTTTCATTTTTAGAAAAATACTTACTTAAAAAATTAATGAGAGTGTGTATGATACAGGAAAACGGAAGCGCTTCGGGGCTGACGCATGGCGTCTGTGGGAGGGCAGTGCTGGACAGGGCGCCTGGCGCTTGGTGTGGGCGGCTGTGCTGCAGGTCAGGGAGCTGGAGGAGACAGGCGTGGGGACACTGGCGCAGCGTGTCAGAGGCGCTGCTGTCTGAGGCGGTTTCCATGTGCTGGGATTGCACCTCAAGTAGGAGAGAAGTATGAACAGGGGGAGTACTCTGAGTGGGCCACGTGTCTGGCATACTTGTACGCTAAAGACACGGAACCGGCCGGCGCCGCGGCTCACTAGGCTAATCCTCCGCCTAGCGGCGCCGGCACACCGGGTTCTAGTCCCGGTCGGGGCGCCGGATTCTGTCCCGGTTGCCCCTCTTCCAGGCCAGCCCTCTGCTGTGGCCAGGGAGTGCAGTGGAGGATGGCCCAGGTGCTTGGGCCCTGCACCCCATGGGAGACCAGGAAAAGCACCTGGCTCCTGGCTCCTGCCATCGGATCAGCGCGGTGCGCCGGCCACAGCGCGCCAGCCGCGGCGGCCATTGGAGGGTGAACCAACGGCAAAGGAAGACCTTTCTCTCTGTCTCTCTCTCTCACTGTCCACTCTGCCTGTCAAAAAAAAAAAAAAAAAAAAAAAAGACACGGAACCACAGACAGAGTGTGTGTCCTCATGGTCTATAGGAAGCTCTGACAGCGCACCCTGGTCCTGGGCGCTCGTAGGGGCTGTCACCGGATTGTCTGCAGCGACACGTGTGGTGGTAAGAGGAGACAGCTCTGTATTTCGCAGAACATGGTTAGATCAGAAGTAAGGTTTTTGAAGATTAGTGAACCTCTTCAAAAGGACCCCTCACTCTGAGTTCATTATTAAATTATTAATGATTTGAAATTTCTGATGTTACCGTGTCTGTCTGCTTGCTGGGAAAAATACCTGGATCTGTCCTCTCTTCTTTGGTGAACAAACCACTTGGAGCTAGTTTATGTCATTCTGAAAGCATGTAAACTAGGCAAAGAATTAAATGCATTGATTTCTTTTGGTTACTTCATTCATTTAAATTTTTATTTTGAATAGCTTCAAAGACTTCATAAGGATATTTACAATGCTAAATGTACAATGATGAATGTATGCCTCTTGGACAATAGGGTACCATTCTTTGGCAGCAATACAATTTAAAAAAATATATAAAGATGCAGTATCATTTCTGATATAAATTTACTTAAAAATCCAAGGTTTTAAGGGAATTCACAGATCATAACAGGATGTAATGATTTTATTAATTTCATGTGCACATAATCACCAAGTTTTAATACATTAAAAATATGTGTAAATGCCCACACGCTGTACAGAAATCAACACCCCACTTTTGTTAAAGGTTCCCAACCACTTCCCCTCATAAATATGCAAAAGCTGTTTTTACCTGTGTCCAAGCGGCATGCGTGACGCGTTAGCATGTTTCCTAAAGCTCGGTCTGCTCTTCCTTAGCTGTTGTCCTGGGACAGACTGCGGGCCCTGAGCGTTACTTACTGGCCGTGCACTTGAAACTGCGCAGCGCTTTCACAAACACGGGACACGAAATAAATAGAGTGAAAGCTGCGACAGTCTTGTTTAAAGGCAAGTGCACTTTGGGAAGCTTTTCAAATTGAGAGATTATAAAACTACTACGAAGAGTATTTTATTTTTGTTGTTGGCTTAGCCACTTTTATTCAGGCGTTATTTGCAGCATTGCTGTACAGCAGTTGGTGCTAGAAGATAAAAAACATATTTTTCCCACGATCTGTATTTCAGGGAGAAAAAAAACTTTCATAATCCTGAGGGAGACACATTAAAAATCTTGTTATTTATTTAAAAAGTTAAAAAGTTACATATCATTATTTAACAAAAATGCATTGACTCTAAAAACTCACTTTGTTTCTCTAGTCCCTGTCTGATCCAAACTCCGCGGCTCCCGGACCCTGAGTGCTGGAGGCCCAGCCTGGCGCGGCTCACCTTGGTGCAGTGTTCTCGGGGTTGCCATGGGGGCAGGCAGGGGCCTGCTGGCTGTGTCTCCCTGCTCTGCCACACTCACAGGTGTGCAGCAGCGCTACTGTGGACCTCACGTCTGCACAGGTTCTCTCAGCCTGTGGCGGGTCATGGCTGTCACCGCCAGGGCTGTTTTTAAGTCCAGGGTCCTTGAAATGGCTTGAACTTGCTCAGCAGCTCTGTGGGGCCGGCATCGGGCAGCTGGTTCAGCCACCACTTGTGCGCCCCCTCCCCGTGTTGCTGCAGATCCGATTTCTGACCCAGCTTCTTGCTGACGTGTGTGGGAAGGCAGTGAGTGGAAGATGGCTGAATTGCGTGGGCCCCTGCTACTCATGTGGGGGACACACATGAAGCTCTCTGCTTCGACCTGGCTATTGCGGTCATTTGTGGAGTAAACTGGTGGCTGTGTGTGTGTGTGTCTCCTCACCTTTCTAACAAATATATACATCTTTAAAAAAAACAAAACAACTCAGTGTCTGCTGAGCTTGCCTGAGTGTGTGCTGAGGGTGTCACCGCGTGAATGTGCAGACGTCACTGTGCCAGAGCAGACAGAAACCTGACAGCAAAGTGGGGCCTTGTGTCTGTGTTCATGCCATGTGCCTGAGCACTCTGGCTGAGTGTCACATCTGAACTTCACAGGGAGAACTGGAACGTTCCCTGGTAAGAGGCAAGGCCCTGATGAGACTAGAACTCGAGGTTGTAGTTTCCTTGTAAAGGATAACAAGGAAGCGATTTTTTTTGCTCCGAAAGGCTAATCTATTTTTAAGGAAAATTTTACTTACTTGACAGAAATAGAGTGAGTCTGTGTGTGCACTCGCACCTCCTGGCTCACTGTCCAGAGTCCTGTGATGGCCAGGGCGGGGTTGGGCCTGAACCAGGAACTCAGTCCAGGTCTCCCCTAGGCAGCAGGACCCAGCCACTCTCGCCGTGGCCTCCAGGGTCTGCACTGGCAGTGGCTGGAAGCTGACATCAGGAGCTGAGCTGGGGAGCAGAGCCAGGCACTGCAGTTTGGATGTAGTTCTTTAACTGCTAGGCCAAATGCCTGTCTCAGCTAACACATTTAAATAATTACTGTTTTCTAGATAATCCTATTAGTGAAGGAACCTGTAAGATGAAGTGAATAATAACAATGGGGACAAGAGTTTATAGTAAAACTGTGTGGCGTTTTAGGGAATGCTGAGGCCCCTTCATCTGTTCACATGTGGGAGAACCGGGACGCGGGCCACAGCCCAGCTGTTCAGCAGTGGGGGTGACACTGAGTACAGAAACCCAGTTATTGAGACTGCTGGGCTGCTGCGCCCGCTCCCGTGTCACCTTGTGAACTAGGCAGACCCAGATGATAAACTTCCATGACAATTCATCAGCGTTGTTTTTAGATCCATGATGGGAACCATTTAAAATTAAAAATGCTAAGAGAAGTGTCTTCATTGTGGGGCTTTCTGTCGTGTGTAAAGTCCTGTCTTTAGGATGATCTGGATCAATTTTGCATAAGAGAAAATAAGATGATTTTAAGGTCCTTTTCTTCACGGAAACGCTGAAGAAAGGGTTTTACACAACTCTTGCACATGTACATTGGTGTTTTTTTCTTTCAGTCTTTTATCTAGAACTTAGTTAAAATAAAATCTAAGTTCATGTGACGACCTTCACATTAGGAATGAACGTAAAGGTGTGTGAATACGCAGGTTGATATTTGGGTGTTGGCCAGTCATTTTTTTTTTTTTTTTTTTAAGATTTGTTTGAAAAGCAGAGTTACAGAGGAGAAAGGTAGAGACACAGAGAGAAGTCTTCCATCCGCTGGTTCACTCCCCAGATGGCCGCAGCGGCTGGAGCTGGGCCAGTCTGAAGCCAAGAGGCAGGAGCTGCCTCTGGGTCTCTCCTGTGAGTGCAGGGGCCAAGGGCTGGGCCATCTTCCACTGCCTTCCCAGGCCGTCACAGAGAGCTGGATTGGAAGAAGAGCAGCCGGGACTCGCACCCATGCCCATATGGGATGCTGGCACTGCAGGCGGAGGCTTAGCCCCCCACCCACAGTGCTGGCTCTCTACCAGAGTCTTGGCACTCACGTAGAGCCCAGCATTCTGCACCTGGGTCGTCCGCTAAAGGTTTGAGGGGCGGAGCAGGGACGATGGAACTCTAGCTCCGAGAACATTCAGACCTGCCGTGTGGCTAAGGAAGAGCAAGCCACGGTAGGGGCTTCTGCATTGGAACCACAGTTGGTGCTGCGCACTAGACGGGGGCAGGTGGTCTGAAGCCACAGACTGTCTTTACTTCCTTTGTCTTCTCCTCGGTCCTCTCTGCTCTGCACTGTATATAATCACTGGTGACTGGCTGTGATCAGATACTTTATATCTAAACTGTGTGATGGGGTGACAGGTGGTTAGAGACCTGTTAGGGTAATGATGCACAGGAAAGCTTTTGCCAGCTTTGATTTTGCTTTATGTTGCATTTGTGTAGCTTTTTTTAAAAAACCTACTTCTTAAAATGTATTTTAACATCTACTTGAAAGTCAGGGCAACAGAGAGAGAGAGAGAGAGATCGATCTTCCATCCACTGGTTCACTCCCTTAACATCTACTTGAAAGTCAGGGTGAGAGAGAGAGAGAGAGAGATCTTCCATCCACTGGTTCACTCCCCAGTTGGCCGCATCAGCCGGAGCTGAGTTGATCTGGAGCCAGGAGCTTCCTCCAGGTCTCCCACATGGGTGCAGGGGCCCAACACTTGGGCCATCTTCCACTGCCTTCCAAGGCCACAGCAGAGAGCTGGATCAGAAGTGGAGCAACCAGGACACAAACCAGCACCCATATGGGATGCCCGCACTGTAGGCGGCGGCTTTACAGGCTATGCCACATCGCAGGCCCTTCAGTAATCTCTCAAAGATAATTAAATAATGAGACAAACGTAGTAATCTTTGCCAGTGCTCTTTTTTTTTTTTTGGAGGGGATTATTTTTATTTAGTAAATATAAATTTCCAAAGTACAGTTTATGGATTACAATGGCTCCCCCCCCATAATTTCCCTCCCACTCGCACCCCTCCCATCTCCCTCTCCCTCTCCCATTCCATTCACATCAAGATTCATTTTTAATTATCTTTATATACAGAAGATCGATTTAGTATATATTAAGTAAAGATTTCATCAGTTTGCACCCACACAGAAACACAAAGTGTAAAATACTGTTTCAGTACTAGTTATAGCATTACTTCACATTGGACAACACATTAAGGACAGATCCCACATGAGAAGTCAGTACACAGTGACTCCTGTTGTTGACTTAACAATTTGACACTGTTGTTTATGGCGTCAGTAATCTCCCTGGGCTCTAGTCTTGAGTTGCCAAGGCTGTGGAAGCCTTTTGAGTTAGCCGAGTTCGATCTTATTCCGACAGGGTCATAGTCAAAGTGGAAGTTCTCCCTTCAGAGAAAGGTACCTCCTTCTTTGATGGCCCTTTCCACTGGGATCTCACTCACAGAGATCTTTCATTTAGGTCGTCCCCCCCCCCCCCCCCCGAGAGTCTTGGCTTTCCATGCCTAAAATACTCTCATGGGCTCTTCAGCCGGATCTGAATGCCTTAAGGGCTGATTCTGAGCCAGAGTGCTATTTAGGACATCTGCCATTCTATGAGTCTGCTGTGTATCCCACTTCCCATGTTGGATCATTCTCTCCCTTTTTGATTCTGTCAGTTAGTATTAGCAGACACTAGTGTTGTTTGTGTGATCCCTTTGACTCTTAGACCTATCAGTGTGATCAATTGTGAACTGAAATTGATCACTTGGACTAGTGAGATGGCCTTGGTACATGCCACCTTGATGGGATTGTATTGGAATTCCCTGGCACGTTTCTAACTCCACCATTTGGGGCAAGTCCGATTGAGCATGTCCCAAATTGTACATCTCCTCCCTCTCTTATTCCCACTCTTATGTTTAACAGGGATCACTTTTCAGTTAAAATTTAAACACCTAAGAATAATTGTGTGTTAATGACAGAGTTCAACCAATAGTACTAGAACAAAAAAAAAAATACTAAAATGGATAAAGTATTACATTGTTTTTAAGGATTTCCCAGAGAATCTTTTCCTGCTGCTCCTCACATGTCACGGGGTAACACCCGGAGCTCTGAGTTGGGCTGGTGTTTGGGCCATTCCGGCTTTCCCAGACTGATTTCCGATGACCTTGCTGGGAATGGCACGTCACGGACAGCGTGGGAGCAGGCTTGCTCTGGGGATGTCCCTGTGCCTGCTTCCGCCATGTGTGGAGTGATGAACCCGTGTAGCTCATTCTGCTCGCAGGCCGCACGTGGTCCTCTTGCCCGCCGGTGTCCGTCTTTCCTTTGTCATCGTGAGAGCCAGGTTAGATCTGTGCTTTGTTCTGGGCTTGTTTTCCTTCTTCCACATCCTTGGGCAGGTTTGCAGGTGCGAAATCCTTGCATTTTTATCGTCCGAGAGTGTGTTTTCACCTTCATTTTGAGAGCTAGTTTTAGTGGGGATAACACTGTAGTTTTTTTCTGTTAGCACTGCGGAGGTTTTGCTCCATCCAGGTGCCCATACTTGGGCCGGCCTCCGTGCGCTCCCAGGCGCACTGCAGGCAGCTGGATCTGAAGTGGAGCAGCTGGGACTTGAACTGGTGCTCCTGCGTGGGAATCTGGTGTCACAGCAGAAGTTTACCCTCCTGTTCTCTCTTAAGATTTGTTAGGACCAAAGTGGGGTATTCCCTGGTGCTAAGACAGTGCCCTTGCGTACTCACCTGGTGCCCCTTGTGTGAGGCTCTGGGGTGTGGCCGTGGAGACTGTCGCCGTCCTACAGGCTGCTTCTGGCCTCTGTGATGGCCCTTCCTGTGCCCAGCTCCTCACTTCAGACATTGATACCCGGCCAGGTACTTGAGGACCGCCTTTGTAAATCTGATTTTCTGTCTGTGTGGCTCTCTGTTGGGATTTTTCCTGAAAATTTGAGGTGCTGGGGCTGGCGCTGTGGCGCAGCAGGTTAATGCCGGCACCCCATATCAAAGTGACAGTTCAAGTCCCTGCTGCTCTGCTTCTGATCCAGCTCCCTGCAGATGTACCTGGGAGGCAGCAGCAGATGGCCCAAATGCTTGGGTCCCTGCTGCACGCATGGGAGCTCCAGATGGAGTTCTGGGCTCCGGGCTTTGGCCTGGCCCCGCCTCTGCCACTGTAGCCACTTGGGGTGAAGCAGTGGGTGGAAGATCTCTGTCTCTCCTTCCTCTGCCTCTCTTTTCTTTTTATTTATTTATTTTTTTAAGGTTTATTTATTTGAAGGAGTTATGGAAGAGGGAAGGAGGGAGGGAGGGAAGGAGAAAGAGGTATCTTCCATCCCCTGGTTCACTCCCCTTAACGGTTGAAGCCAGGAACAAGGCGCTTCATCTGCTTTTCCCACATGGGTGCAGGGACCCAAGTACTTTGGCCATCTTCCGCTGCTCTTCCCAGGTCATGACCAGGGAGCTGGATTGGGAGTGGAGGAACTGGAACACGAGTGGACAATTCTTCTAGTTTTATTTGAATGGCAGTGACAGAGCGAGGCCTTGTATCTGCTGGTTCATTCCCAGGTGGCTGCCGTGGCCAGGACTGGGCCAGGCCAGAGCCAGGAGCCTGGAACTCTGTCTGGGTCTCTTGTGTGGGGGCAGGGACCCAGTCCTTGGGACATGTCTGCTGCCTTCCCAGGCTCACGGTCAGGAAGCTGGATGGGAAACAGCCAGCCGGGAGTGGACTCTGCCCTCCAGTCAGGATGCCAGCAGCCTAGCAAGCAACTGTAACAGGCTGCACCTGACCGCTGGCCCGCAGAGAGATACATAGTAACGAGGCTGTTTTAAAGTAGCCACATAGACATGAGTGACACGTTAATCCAGTAACCTCCTACAGTGGATTTAAAGTTCTCTTTACATTTAGTGTATGTGAAATCACTACATTTTTACAGATTAAATGCAAGAATATCAGTCTTCCGTCTGGGGAAGGGTCGTTTTCTTTCTGCCTTGATGCTTTTACTAACAGTAATTTTTAGTTTTTATTTGGAAGTTTTTTAGGTAGCGCTCTGTTGTCTGCTAAAATCCGTGCTTAAACTGAGCTGAGGAGACTGACCTTCCATTCGCTAGCTGCCATTTCCTAATGATAGGAACTAATTAAAACTGACACAGAACATTGTGATCTAGTAAGCCTATTGTTAGATATGTTTGTATTCAAAGTATGTTAATTTAGGGAGGGAATAATAATAAAAACATTATACAGTAGGTTTAACAGGAAGGGCTGGCATGGCTAGAAGACCAATTTTTATTTCACCTTAATCTCTATGAAGTAAGTGATGACCAGTCCTGAAGTTTGTGGCCGTACAAGATAATTGCTTTCCATGCAGTGTTTCAGTGAAGTCAGTGTTCAGCTGCTGACTTCTGTTGTGCTTGGATGTGAACCGCTGATTTGCGAGTAGGCCGGCCCTTCAGCCCTGCAGGTAACCACGTTAACCTGCCAGTCTCCTGAGACAGTGGAATGTCTGCATATCTGAGTACAATCAGAACACCAGCTTCTAATTGTTTTTGTTAAACTGATCCTGAGATTAGTTTGAAATGTCAGAAGATTACTGGGGGCCGGGGAAGGAGTACCAGTGTTCTGTTACCAAAGACATTTTATTTTTTTTTAATTTAAATATTAATTTATTTGAAAGAGTTATGGGGCTGGCACTGTGGCGTAGCGGGTAAAGCTGCCGCCTGCAGAGCCAGCATCCCATATGGGCACTGGTTTGAGTCCTGGCAGCTCCACTTCTGATCCAGCTCTCTGCTGTGGCCTTTTAGAAGATGGCCCAAGTCCTGGGGCCCTGCCACCTGCGAAGGGGACCCAGAAGAAGCTCCTGGCTCCTGGCTTTGTATCGGCGCAGCTCCAGCCATTGCAGCCAATTGGGGTGTGAACCAGCGATGGAAGACCTCTCTCTCTTTCTCTGCCTCTGCCTCTCTTTCTCTTTCTGTGTAATTCTGACTTTCAAATAAATAATTTTTTTAAAGATTTTTTATTTATTTGAGAGGTAGAGTTACAGACAGAGAGAGGGAGAGACAGAGAGAAAGGTCTTTCATTCGCGGGTTCACTCCCCAAATGCCCACAACAACCATAGTTGTGCCAATCCAAAGCCAGGAGCCAGGAGCTTCTTCCGGGTTTCCCATGTGGGTGTAGGGGCCCAAGGACTTAGGCCATCCTCCACTGCTTTCCCAGGCCACAGCAGAGAGCTGGATTGTAAGTGGAGCAGCTGGGACTCGAACCAGCACCCATATGGGATGCCGGTGCCACAGGTGGAGGCTTAACCTATTGCGCCACGGAGACAGAAACGGCCCCATAAATAATTCTCTAAAAAAAAAAAAATGTTACACAGAGAAGGAGCGGCAGAGAGAGAGGTCTTCCATCTGCTGGTTCACTGCCCAGTTGGTCCCAATGGCTAGAGCTGTGCTGATCCAAAGTCAGGAGCCAGGAGCTTCTTCTGGGTCTCCCACGTGGGTGCAGGGGCCTGAGGACCTGGGCCATCTTCCACTGCTTTCCCAGGCCATAGCAGAGAGCTGGATTGGAAGTGGAGCAGCCGGGGATCAAACCGGTGCCCCTATGGGATGCTGGCTCTGCAGGTGGCGGCTGTACTGGCCACGCCACAGTGTTAGCCCCCTAAGACATTTTAACAAAGAGGAACAGTTCATTTGATTTTTTTTTTGGGTTGGAAGATCTATACTTTAATGTACATGTGTGTATAATGCATACTTTTTCTTTCATTTTTACAGGTTCTGCTGGAAACTTAGATTTGGCCTCAATGTGAAATGAAAGTAGAGAATTCCATCTACACGTATGTTGCTTCGGGACTCGCGGGTCATGCCTGAAGAAGGAGACTGTGTTCTAGGCGGCTGACCGCAGCAGCAACCGGCGCTCTCCTCGACGCCCGGCGTCCCTCCTGCTCACTGGAGTGAAGATCCCCTCCAGACAGCGACGAGTGAGAGCCGCAGACAGTGCTGTGTGTCTTAAGGATGTCTGCAACCTAGATTCATGCAGCCTACCTGTGCGGTTGTGCGTGGTGTGCCGTCTGGAAGCTCCTCGCGCTCCTGCCCGGCCCTGCGTCCGCGATGTCTCTGCTCCCTGCGCTGGGCCCGGTGCAGGCCTGGCTGGGGCAGGAGCTGGAGAAGTGCGGCATTGACGCCATGGTCTACACGCGCTACGTCCTCAGCCTGCTGCTGCGCGACGGCTGCGACCGCGACCTGCAGGAGCAGGTACTGCGAGCCGGGCGGGCGGGCGGGCGGGCGCACTCTCACACTCTCACAGGAGCGTGCCGGCTTCGTGCTCAGAGTGCCCGCAGTGGGGGTGTGCAGGCTGTGACTGGCCCGTCACGAGGTGATGTGACCACGTCGGCACGTCAGGCACGGTGTCGCCCAGCACAGTGAGTGGCTCGGTCACTGCCTTTGCTCGGTGGGCTTCCCGGTGCTCGGCTCGGGCGCCGGAGCGCGCTGTGGACGGACGGCTGACAGCCTGCTCCCGTGCACTAGGCTTTCCTTGGGATTTGACTATTGAGGAAAATCACACGTTGTGACTAGCTCCTTAAGTGCTGAGTCTGTTACACTTCTTAGTCTAAAGTGCAGTGTTTTATCTTCAAGAATGATATTAAACTGCTTGTAACTGACAACATGTGTGGCGAGCCAGTAGGTAAAAGAGGCGGTACGAGAAGTGTGGCCTGGCCGAGGGACGCGGAGTCGGCAGTGGAGGGTGGGCTCCGAGTGACCGCCCTGCACAGGCTCCTGGGGAACCTTGGTTTCCTAGACCGCTGGTGGAAGCAGGGGTGCTGTGTGGCACTCTGTTGTTGTAAGCCGTTGTTACCAGTGCTGAAGGCAGCAGCAACGTTTTGTTGGCAGATGCTGGCTTTGCCTTTCCAAACCACAAAAACGGCCTGGACTCCAGTAACTCATGGATAGAGAGGCTCCCGCCTGGGCACGCGGGCCTCCCGGCCTGGTGTGGGGCGCGTGCTTCCCTCTGCTGGTCTCTCCTTTCTGGCTGGAAACGGGCGTTCTTCCTGCTCCAGCTCTGCTTTCCTGCCTAGCGAAGTGAAGTCCCATGGGATTTGAAGAGGCTGCTTGCAGACCTGGTATTCAGCGCGTGTGTTGTGTTGAGGGTCAGTATTTTGTAGGTACAATTTCCTTATTTGTCATCGTTTTCCTAGTAGTGTAAAATGTACTTCTTTAGGGGCAAGTAAAAGGTAAAATCTAAATCTACAGTCATGGAAGCACTTTTATTTTCAGAAATGAAGATATTTCCTGAAATTCAGACATCGTAGGCTTCAGTTGTAACTCGTGGTATGTGAGTAGTTTTTTAGTAAGGGTTTACTATTTCTCATTTCTTCGCGTGTATTAGCACTATCAACCTAGGCTATGTAATAAACACCAACATAAAGGCTGAGTCTTTGAAGTGAGGCGGTAGGACCTGACGCCTACTAATAAGGGGATTGTCACACACATCTCTGTGAGACCTGTGTGTCACTCCGCGGGGTTCTTGATTGACTGCAGCAGTTGGGCCAGGGAGCACAGGAGTATCGGTATCTGCAGTTTGTACTTGGTCCTGGCTCCAGAGTTCTGGGTCACTTTTAGGACACAGGACAGATGAAGGTTAGGGAGCACACGACATGTCTAGAGTTCACAAGGAGAACACACGGGAAGTGAAGCCCTTGAAATACTGTTGCACGCAACCCAAGGCTAGCACAGGGCTGACGAGACAGTGAAATGGACAGTGGCACTCGTTTTCGTAAGTGACGTGGGGTCAGGTAGCCCCTGCGTTCCAGTCCCCGGCAGGCACCGTCACTCTTGAAGAGGGAAAAGGAGACGGGTGGCTCCGCGGGAGTCGAGTAAGGGGGCCTGGGTGTCGAGCCTGGGGAAGGGCTCTCCCGGCTAAGGAAGGGGCCTCTGCTCAGCTTCTGTGATTCGGAGCTCCAGTCGCCGGTCAGGTTCCTGCTGTGGTGGCCACGTGCCTCGGGTGGAGGCCGATGACTGCCCTCCCAGGCACCCGTCGCTGTGTCTTTCCTCATCCAGCCGCAGGTTGCGGTGGCCAGTAGAGCAGCCTGAAGGCTGTTTCCCAGCTCCTGCTCGCCACCTGCCGGGTCTGAGCTAAACACAGGCACAGAGATCTGGCCCCGAAGCAGCTTTGTGCGTGGGTTCAGTCTCAGCTGCGCAGGGCGGTAGGGAGGAGGTGAGCCGAGCAGATCGAGTCTTGGTTGAGGCTGGTGGACCTCTGATGAACACGGTTGTGTCAGCCGCTCGCTGTGTGGTTGCGGAAGACCGCTCCCGGCCATTCTTACTTCCATAATTTGTCTTTTCCTCTCTTTTGGTCATGATTGTTACGCTCTGGCAAGTGTCGTCTCAGATCAGTGGGAATTCACTGTTGATCATTTTCGGATGCTTTCTTCCCCATTCCCCAAAGCCCAGGCTGCCTTCCTCTGTGGACTTCCGGGTGCCCCTCAGTGAAAGCTGTGTCTTCTTCCAAAGGGGATGGTGTTTCCAGTGCCGAGCATCGGCTCTCTGAGATGGTAACGGGCTGCGGACAGAAGGCTCTCTGTTCCAAAGGATTTTAACACAACATCAGAAATCTCACGAGGAATTCTTTTTTTTTTTTTTTTTTTTTTTTTTTTTTTTGACAGGCAGAGTGGACAGTGAGAGAGAGAGACAGAGAGAAAGGTCTTCCTTTGCCGTTGGTTCACCCTCCAATGGCCGCCACGGAGGCGCGCTGCGGCCGGCGCACCGCGCAGATCCGGTGGCAGGAGGCAGGAGCCAGGTGCTTTTGCTGGTCTCCCATGGGGTGCAGGGCCCAAGCACCTGGGCCATCCTCCACTGCACTCCCTGGCCACAGCAGAGAGCTGGCCTGGAAGAGGGGCAACCGGGACAGAATCCGGCGCCCCGACCGGGACTAGAACCCGGTGTGCCAGCGCCGCTAGGCGGAGGATTAGCCTAGTGAGCCGCGGCGCCGGCCTCACGAGGAATTCTTGTGTGCTTGTCATTTGGTCACCCATTGGTCATGTTTTCCCAGGCAACTAAATTCTTTCTTCTCTTCATGCTCACCTGTTGTGAATAAATCAGTGTGTATTTAAAATAAGGACTTTGTCTTAGATAGCCACAAAACAGTTTTGTAAAATTCAGTAAAAGTAGCCTTGATACATTATTTTTTATTTTTAAGATTTTATTTATGTATTTATTTGAGAGGTAAAGAGACAGTGAGAGGGAGAGGCAGAGAGAGAGGTCTTCTATCTGCTGGTTCACTCTGCAGTGGCTGCAATGGCCGGAGCTGCACTGATCCGAAGCCAGGAGCCAGGAGCTTCTTCTGGGTCACCCACACAGGTACAGGGCCCAGGCACGTGGGCCATCTTCTACTGCTTTCCCAGACCACAGCAGAGAGCCGGATCAGAAGAGGAGCAGCCAGGACTAGAACCGGCGCCCATATGGGATGCTGGCACTGCAGGTGGAGGATTAACCTGCTGCGCCGCGGCGCCGGCCCGATACGTTATTATTGAGTACACAGTCGATGCTCGGTTTCTGTGAGTGTCCCGGCAGTGTGTTGACTGCAGTGTTTCCATCATCTGGTCTCCAGCTTGAGATGATGCGCCGCCATCTTGATGGCTCACATGCCTTTAATCTCCTTCAGTCTGGAACAGTCCTTCCTATGCCTCTGTGTCTTGTGACGTTCGTATTTCCTACCAGAGTGTCCCTTGATTTGGGCTTGCTGGTGTTTCTTGGTGCTCAGAGTCAGCTTATGTGTTTGGGCAGTCCAGTTACGTGGAGGGGCTGTCTCCTCCTCTTGCATCAGTCAGACACACAGGCAGCGTTGTGCTCGATGCTGGTGATTTAGGTTCGGGTTGTGCCCACCAGGTCACTCCATAAGCCGAACACTGTTTTCCTTGTAGTTGCACGTGCAGAGAGATTGCGTTTACACCGTGTGTTGGTGGCTGCGCCTGGATCAGCTACCCCTTTGGTGGGTGAAGGACGGTGACCCCTGTACGTAAGCTCCCCTTCATGTTCATTAGCTGACATTCTGCTGCAGCACTTTTATCTCTTTCTTCAAGATTTATTTATTTATTTATTTATTTATTTATTTATTTATTTATTTAGACAGGCAGAGTGGACAGTGAGAGAGAGAGACAGAGAGAAAGGTCTTCCTTTGCTGTTGGTTCACCCTCCAATGGCCGCCGCGGCCGGCGCGCTGCGGCCGGCGCACCGCGCTGATCCGATGGCAGGAGCCAGGAGCCAGGTGCTTTTCCTGGTCTCCCATGGGGTGCAGGGCCCAAGTACCTGGGCCATCCTCCACTGCACTCCCTGGCCACAGCAGAGAGCTGGCCTGGAAGAGGAGCAACCGGGACAGAATCCGGCGCCCTGACCGGGACTAGAACCCGGTGTGCCAGCGCCGCTAGGCGGAGGATTAGCCTAGTGAGCCGCGGCGCCGGCCTCAAGATTTATTTATTTATTTAAGAGGTGGAGTTACAGAGAGAGGGAGAGACAGAGAAGGCTCTTTGAGCTGCTTGTTCACTCACCAAATGGTTGCAGCAGCTGGAGCTGAGCCAACCCGAAGCCATTAGCAGAGAGTTGGATGGGAAGAGGAGCAGCCAGGACACAAACCGGCGCCCACATGGGACGCCGGCACCGCAGGCGAAGCTTAGCCCACTGTGCACAGCACCGGCCCCACACCTTCGCCTTTTTAAAATCGGTAGCTCCGGGACTGTTGGCATAGCAGGTTAGGCTGCTGCCTGTGAGGCTCACGTCCCATGTGGGCACTGGTTCGAGTCCTAGATGCTCCGCTTCCAATCCAGGTCCCTGCTAATGAGCCTGGGAAAGCAGCGGGAGCTGGCCCAAGTATTTCGGCCCCTGCCACCCATGTGGGAGACATGGATGGAGTTCCTGGTTCCTGGCTTCAGCCTGGCCCAGCCCTGGCTGTTGCAGCCATTTAGGGGGTGAACCAGTGGATGGAAAATCTCTCTCTCTCTCTGTCATTCTGCCTTTCAGACAAATAAATCTTTAAACAAATAAAAAATCAATTTGAAATATTTGATCTTGCAGTATTTCCTGATTATGGGTTCAGCAGACAGATGTGGCCACCATAACATTTCTGAATATGATTATTACCTGTGACACGGTTGGATCTCTTAGAAAGGTGTTTTCTTGGGGGCCGGCGCTGTGGTGTAGTGGGTAAAGCTGCTGCCTGCAGTGCTGGCATCCCATATAGACGCTGGTTGGAGTCCCGGCTGCTCCACTTCAGATCCAGCTCTCTGCTGTGGCCTGGGAAAGCAGTAGAAGATGCCCAAGTGCTTGGGCCCTGCACCTGCGTGGGAGACCTGGGAGAAGCTCCTGGCTTTGGATCAGTGCAGCTCTGACCATCCCAGTCATTTGAGGAGTGAACTAGTGGATGGGAGACCTCTCTCGTGCTCTGGCTCTATCTCTTTCTGTATCTCTGTCTTTCAAATAAATAAATCTTTTTTTAAAAAAAGGAGTTAGTGATAATATGGGTATATAAATTTACATCCTTCCTAGTCTACCATATTAAATTTTTTTGTGTGTAAGGTCTTTTCATAGAGTAGAAATTTTACATATGATATTAGTTTTCAAAATCCACATCTCTGCTTGTTAACTTAGAAGTGAGTGCTCACTACACGCTTGGTGCTTGTCAGACACCAGGAACCCAGACAGCCCGAGACAGTCCCTGGGGCCCTGGGAGGCAGCTGCTGGCCTAGGGTCTGCGTGACCTGGTGCTGTGCAGAGTAGGGGACAGTCACCCCTGGGAAGCAGGAAGTAGGGGTCAGATGTGCACCGTCACAGAGGGAGGAGCCTGGCGGTGTGAGGCCAGAAGACAGCGTGGCGAGGTGAGACTGGAAGCAGATTCGAGGAAGCGGACGTGTCTGAGTCCTGCTGCCGCGGCCGGGCGCCCAGTTGGCCTGCAGTGTGGCCGGCGTGGGAAGGATGGCAGGAGATCGGGACTGCTGGCTGAAGACCTAGCAGAAAGGTAGAGATGACTTGAGATGATGCTTGCTTGTTTGGAGCCACTCTTTTTTTTAAAATGTTTAACTTTACTTGAGACGGCGTGGCCCTCAGCTGGTTCAGTCCCCGGAGGTCTGCAGGGGTCAGAGCCAGGAGCCATGGTGCAGTCCAGTCTGCGGGATGGGCAGATGCCCAGTTCCTGAGCCATCGCTGTGCGTCAGCAGCTGCAGCTGGAGGCCGGGGCAGTGACTCAGATCCGTGCCCTGCTGGGGGGGACGTGGCCTCTTGATGGGCAGGCCGTGTCCTAGAGGCAGGGGCAGTTCTTCTGAGGGTGACCTGGTGTGGATGTCTCACTGGGTCTCCCTTCAGACCCTGGCCGTGTCTTTCACAAACAGCCAGAGACTTGGCCTCAGTCGAGTTGAGGGAAGAGCTGCAGGTTTGGAAGTAGAACCGGTTAGGTTCAGTCCAGAGCCTCACAGTTTGGTTTGGGCGTTCTGCTCCGCGGCTTTGCCTTCCGCCCTCTCGGGGGCCTGGTTGTGCAGCCTTGTCCTTGGATGTAGGGCAGTGCAGCTCCGTCCTGGCCACAGTTTCACACACTGCCTCAGGACATGTTTCCTGCGTTCCCAGCAAGAATCGCGAAGGGTTCATCTCTGATGGTGACGCGCATCCCCTGCGTCTGTGCCTGTGGCCCAAGGGATGAAACCGGCTGATGCCTATGCAGCCAGTTAGGCCTGAAGATGAGGTGGCGTTAGTTCCACTGGACACGTGAGGTTTGGGTCACCCCGGCCACTGTGAACAGGAAGGCGTGGGCAGCAGAGTGGGTGCTCGGCGTGAGCGGCTGTTTCGGATGGCATGTTCCCTTTCTCGTCCGCCTCGGGCTCCTTGTAGATAGAAGACACCACGAGGAAGTCCGTCAGAACTCTGGCCCAGCAGTAGGCTGCCATGCTGCCGTGCCCTGTCGCCACATCTGCTTGGTTCCTGCTGATTGTGTTGTCTGTAAGATGAAAACTTTGAAGACTCATACTTGATTTTGCACACCATTTTGAGTAACTGTGTGGCACATGTGTAGTAAGTTTATGGGCCAGTGGACTTTTAATTTGTACAGGAGACTAAAAAGATAACAGATAAAATAGAAATATTTGGAATCATAGTAAACAGTTCTATTTAAAGCTGATTATTCAGTGTTAGTTAAATGTAGATTAAATAAATTATGACACATTCACGCAATACGTGAAGCTAGAAAAAACGGAATGAGGGAGAAAGAGCGTGCGTAGTATGCTGCTGTTTGTGTAGTTTTAGCTACAGATTAAAATTTCTTAATTCACCCTAAAACTATAAGGCAAAACCCGTGTACACAAAACTCACAGGGCTGGAAGTCACTCTCACAGCTGACACGGCTTGATCCATGGGTAATACTGAGCTGCCTTGTTGTTTCTCGTTTTGTTGGAAGTTGAACCAAGAATTGAACTCCAGACCGGGCCTTCGGTGTGGCAGTTAAACTCTGCCTAGAGCTCCCACATCTTGTGCCAGTGGACCTGGCTGCGATTCGTGGCTCCACTCCCGATTCCAGTTTCCTTTTTCTCTTTCTTTCTTTTCTTTCTTTTTTCTTTTTAAAAGATTTTATGGGGCCGGCGCCGTGGCTCACTTGGTTAATCCTCTGCCTGCGGTGCTGGCATCCCGTATGGGCACTGGGTTCTAGTCCCGGTTGCTCCCCTTCCAGTCCAGCTCTCTGCTGTGGCCCGGGAAGGCAGTGGAGGATGGTCCAAGTGCTTGGGCCCTGCACCCGCATGGGAGACTGGGAGGAAGCTCCTGATTCCTGGCTTCGGATCGGTGCAATGCGCCGGCTGTGGTGGCCATCTGGAGAGTGAACCAACAGAGGGAAGACCTTTCTCTCTGTCTCTCTCACTGTCTAACTCTGTCAAATAAAAAAATTAAAAAAAATTTAAAAAAATATTTATTTATTTGAGAGGTAGAGTTAGTTACAGACAGTGAGAGGGAGAGACAGAGAGAGAGGTCTTCCATCTGCTGGTTCACTCCCCAGATGGCCGCAATGGCCGGAGCTGTGCCGATCCAAAGCCGGGAGCCAGATGCCTCTTCCCGGTCTCCCATGCGGTGCAGGGGCCCAAGGACTTGGGCCATCCTCCACTGCTTTCCCAGGCCACAGCAGAGAGCTGGATCTGAAGAGGAGCAGCCGGGACTAGAACCGGCGCCCATATGGGATGCCAGCGCTGCAGGCAGAGGATTAATCTACTGCGCCACGGCGCAGCCCCGATTCCAGTTTTCTGTTCAAGTGGTCGAATCCCTGCCCCAGGGAGGGGCTGGGACTGAGTTTCCAGCTCCTGGCTTCAGTGTGGCTCAGCCCCAGCTGCTGCAGGCTTGGGCAGAGTGAGCAAGTAGAGGAGAGATCCCTGTTCTCTTTGTTTTTTCTGCCTTTCAAATGAAAGTAATGCAAAATTTTTAAAAAGTGATCCCAGGGCCAGTGTTGTGGTGCTGCAGATTAAGCCTCCTCCTCTGACACCCACATCCCATATTGGTGCTGGTTTGAGTCCTGGCTGCTCCACCTGTGTGAGAGATATGTGTGTGTGTGTGTGTATGTGTGCCTGTCTCTCTCTCTATATATGTGTGTGTGTGTGTGTGTGTGTGTATATCACTGTACCTTTCAAATAAAAATAAGTAAATAATTTTGTTTTTAGAAAGTGAAATCTTGGAGCCGGCGTTGTGGCATGGTGGGTTAAGCCACCACCTCTGGTGCCGACACTCCATGTGAGCACTGGCTGCTCCACTTCCCGTCTTACTTTCTGCTGATGTGCCTGGGAAAGCAGCGGAAGGTGGTGCAGGTGCTTGGTACCTGCACCCATGTGGGAGACCCAGAACTGGAATTTTAGGCTCTTGGCTTCGGCCTGGCCAGCCCTGGCCATTGCAGCTGTTTGGGGAGGGAACCAGCAGGTGACTGCCCCCCCAACTCTGATGTTCAAAATAACAAATTTTTTTTTTTTTTTGGACAGGTAGGGTGGACAGTGAGAGAGAGAGAGAGAGAAAGGTCTTCCTTTGCCGTTTGTTCACCCTCCAATGGCCGCCGCGACCGGCGCACTGCTGCCGGCGCACCGCGCTGATCCGAAGGCAGGAGCTAGGAGCCAGGTGCTTTTCCTGGTCTCCCATGGGGTGCAGGGCCCAAGCACCTGGGCCATCCTCCACTGCACTCCCTGGCCACAGCAGAGAGCTGGCCTGGAAGAGGGGCAACCGGGACAGAATCCGGCGCCCCGACTGGGACTAGAACCCGGTGTGCTGGCGCCGCTAGGCGGAGGATTAGCCTAGTGAGCCGCGGCGCCGGCCAAAATAACAAATTTTTTAACGGAATCCCTGTTCCTGACGAGTTTGCCGTGGACATCCTGTCCCAGGCGGAACTGCAGTCCCAGTAGCATTTCGCACCTGGTGCAGAACGTGGCGTTCTCCTCGTCAGCGCCTGCTCACCTGTGCAGGCACGCGCACTTAATTTTCATTTTAAAGTGAAAGGCACATACCAAAAGAACACAACAGAATTCTGTATTCTGTAAATGCCTTCTAAACTGTTAATATGTGCACTGAAACTCATGCCTGTGGACTGATGTTAACATTCGGCAGTATCTCTTCATGTGAAGGTACTTTGAAAGACAAAAATACGTAAGATATTATAAATCAGTATTAACGGGGCAGTTAAGGATGAGAACGGAAACATCCATTTTGGAGAGGAAGATGTCAGTCTTTCTCTAGTCACATATCACGTCTTGCATATAGACGCTCCCGAGTGGGCAGGCACTGTGGAATAGCTGGTAAAGCCGTCACCTGTGCCGCCGCTATCCCAGGTGGGTGCTGATTCAAGTCCTGGCTGCTCCACTTCTGTCTGACTCCTGCTAATGCACTTGGGAAAGCAGTGGAGGCTGGCCCACGTGCCTGGGCGCCTGCACCCACGTGTAGGCCTGGATGAAGCTCCTGGCTCCAGTCTGGCCCAGTTCCAGGCGTTGTGGCCATTTGGGGAGTGAACCAGCAGATGGACAGTCTGTCTCCCTCCCTCCCCGCAACTCTGCCCTTCAAATAAAATACTAAGTCTCTTTTAAAAAGGTATGTATTGGGCCAGCGCCGCAGCTCACCGGGTTCTAGTCCCGGTCGGGGCGCCGGATTCTGTCCCGGTTGCCCCTCTTCCAGGCCAGCTCTCTGCTGTGGCCCAGGAGTGCAGTGGAGGATGGCCCAGGTGCTTGGGCCCTGCACCCCATGGGAGACCAGGAGAAGCACCTGGCTCCTGCCTTCGGATCAGCGCAGTGCGCCGGCCGCGGCGGCCATTGGAGGGTGAACCAACGGCAAAGGAAGACCTTTCTCTCTGTCTCTCTCTCTCACTGTCCACTCTGCCTGTAAAAAAAAAAAAATAAATAAATAAAAAAAAAATAAAAAGGTATGTATTTTGGCGATGGGGAATACTTTGAACCCCAATTGTTCTCTCTCCCCTAAAAAGTTCACTCTTCTCATCAGTAGACCTGCATGGAATAAAAATCATACTGAACAATATTTTGAAATTTTTTTTAAAAAGATTTGTTTATTTGAAAGAGTTACACGGAGAAAGAGATGTAGAGAAAGAGGTATTCCCTCTGCTGGTTCACTCCCCAGTTGGCCACAGTAGCTGGAGCTGCACCGATCCAAAGCCAGGAGCTTCTGCCAGGTTTTCCACATGGATAGCAGGGGCCCAAGGACTTGGGCCATCCTCCACTGCTTTCCCAGGCCACAGCAGAGAGCTGGCTGGAAATGGAGCAGCTGGGACTCGAACCAGCGCCCATACGGGATGCCGGCACTGCAGGCAGCAGCTTTATCCGCTACCCCACAGCACCGGCCCCTTGAATTCTTATGAATACAATTATGAAGTGTATTCCCTCCCCGCTCCCGCCCCCCCCACCCAACCTGCTCCCCCTCTGCCCCCGCCCCTCTTCTGTCTCTTATGAAAAGTGCCTACATTGTATCCTTGATGTAACTGCCTCTTGGTCTTAAAGCTTTCACTCTGCAGCCCTCCCAGGTGCTGGGCACTCTGCCTCTGGCCCAGGTCCAGGCTCTGCTTCAGTGGCCCCTCCTTGGCCGGGAGGCCTGTACTTGCCTCCCAGGACTGAGAAGGGAAGGTGTGCCTCTTCACATCCTGGACGCGCTCTGTATGTGTGTGCCAGCGCCGGGGGCTTGTGGTCGTCCGCTCACACTTCCTCCACGCCAGACTGTGCTGAGTGTCCGACGCCACTCCGAAGGCACTTGCACTTGCGTGGTTTCTGGGTGAATGGGTGAACCTGTGTCCGTGCTTAACCAGGTCAGACAGGAGGCGGGGACTGCCCGATCCTCTCTGCCGGGGTAAGAGCTGCTGGGCCTCTCCGCGTTTTGTCATGGACTCTGCGTTTAGACAGAACCTTCTGTGACATACAGCAGCATGGCCCAGTGTCGGCACACACACACCTAAGAATCTCGTATCCGGCATCTGCTCGCCAGGAGACAGGCTCTCCGTGAGCGCTTAGCTGCGTTTCTTCTCGGGGCTTTTCTTCCTTTACTTAAGAGCTCTCTGCCTCTTTCATCTGGATGTCTTAATTGGCCTCTTCATCACTAGGCCAAATGCCTGCCTCTGCAGACTCTTTTTTTTTTTTTTTTTTTTTTTTAATTCATTTATTTATTTGAAAGGCAGGGTTACAGAGAGGCAGAGGCAGAGAGAGAGGTCTTCCATCTGCTGGTCCATTCCTCAGATGGCCGTAACAGCCAGAGCTGTGTGGATCCAAAGCCAAGAGCCAGGAGCTTCTCCTGGTCTCCCATGGGGTGCAGGGCCCCAAGCACTTGGGCCATCCTCCACTGCTTTCCCAGGCCACAGCAGAGAGCTGGCCTGGAAGAGGGGCAGCCGGGAGTCTAAGTACACACCCGTGTGGGATGCCGGCATTGCAGGCGGCAGCTTTACCCGTACGCCACAGTGCCAGCCCCTCTGCAAACTTCTTAATGTCCACTTACGGGGGTGTGTGTTTAGCCAGAAATGAGGTCATTCTTTTATAAACTGCTACTTTTACATACCGTGTATAGCTTTCCATGACGATAAATGACCTTCATAATTTCTTCTTAATGGCTATAGTATCTGTTGCCCGATGGGCCGTGACTGGTTTGCGCAGGTTCTCTGTGCTGACGTTTGGTTCTCTGCGCATGTGATCAGCATCACTATGGCTAGGTGTTTCCCTAAGACACACTCACGGAAGTAGAATTACGGGGTCATGGCTGTGTGCGTGTTGAAGCTGTGTGGCCCGTGTGTCTGTGTGTGTGACACGTGTTTATTGGGATGTGGGGTGTGTTGTGGGCTGAGCTGTGGGGCAGCTTCCTGGGAGCCGCTTGCACAGGTCAGCGCGCAGTCAGGCCCAGCAGCCCTGCGTTCAGTAACCTGCAAGTAGATTCTCTGCAGTCTGAACAGTGGGAAACTGACGTGTTTCTTTGCCTTCAAGAAGCTTTGAGTCTGCATTGTTAGGGTTGTGGCTCCGTTACAGGAGAAGCCTGCTCCATCTCCGGAGGGGGCGTGATAAGAATGTCGTCCAGGAAGCGTGCTCAGTGAATGGCGCGTGTCAGTAGCTCTCATTCGGAAAGAGCACGTTCCTCCGAAGGGGAAAGTGATTCCGCTCGGGCTCATGAGCTCTGGAAACGTGCCCAAGTGATGAGTTATTTATTTGAAAGAGTTACAGAGCGAGACACACAGAGATAGATCTTCCATCTGCTGGTTCCCTCCCCTAATGGCCGCACCAGCCGAGGCTGGGCCAGGCTGAAGCCAGGATTCAGGAGCTTCTTCCAGGCCTCCCATGTGGGTGCAGGGGCCCAAGCACGTGGGCCATCTTCCACTGCTTTTCCAGGTGCGTTAACAGGGAGCTAGATTGGAAGAGGCGTAGCCGGGACTAGAACTGGTGCCCAGATTGGATGCTGGCCTCAGAGGCAGCAGCTTAACCCTGTAGACCACAATGCTGGCCCCATGCTCAAGTAATTAAGTAAAATGTACGCTCACGAGGGAGGGATCTTTCATTTTGATGAAGTAATTTTTATGTATTGGATCAAAGTAAAAATTGTATCATATTTGATCATACTAGATTTTTGGAAGCTACTGTTTTACTTGTTCTCCTTTATTCAGTCCATCACTCATTTATATCTTTCCTGAGGGCCTACTGTTGGCCAGATGTTCTAAGTGGCTTTTTAATTTTGTTCTTTCTGCCCTTTCTAATCTTTTCCCCCCTTATTGCCACTGGTTTTAATCATTTATCAAATGAAAGGCTTAGGAGGCCAAACAAAGTAGCAAAGCAACTAGAAAGTAGCAGGCTTGAGAAACAGCCAAGTAAATCTGCACTTAGAACATCACAGGGCCGGGCCTGCGCCGCGGCTCACTAGGCTAATCCTCCGCCTGCAGCGCCGGCACACCAGGTTCTAGTCCTGGTCGGGGCTCCGGATTCTGTCCCGGTTGCCCCTCTTCCAGGCCAGCTCTCTGCTGTGGCCAGGGAGTGCAGTGGAGGATGGCCCAGGTCTTTGGGCCCTGCACCCCATGGAAGACCAGGAGAAGCACCTGGCTGCTGCCTTCGGATCAGAGCGGTGCGCTGGCCACGGAGGGTGAACCAACGGCAAAGGAAGACCTTTCTCTCTGTCTCTCTCTCTCTCACTGTCCACTCTGCCTGTCAAAAAAATAAAAAAAAAAAAAAATCCCAGGGCCGGGGTCAGTCTCTGCTGCCTGCCAGTGGCCTGGGAAACGCAGTGGGAGATGGCCCAAGAGACCCAGATGCAGCTCAGCAGCTCTGGCCACTGTGGCCATCTGGAAAGTGGACCAGCAAACAGAAGTCTGTCTCTCCCTTTCTCTGCAACTTTTTCAAATAATATCATAGAGCCAAAGAATTTGTAGTAATGTTGGTAATGTTTACAATATAACAGTGAGGTCAGATACAAAATTGAATAGTGTGAATTCACTTTTTTTTTTCTTAAGATTTATTTATTTATTTGAGAGGCAGAGAGAGAGGGAGGTCTTTCATCTGCTGTTCACTCCCCAAATGGCCACAATGGCCGGAGCTGGGCTGGGCCATCTTCCACTGCTTTCCCAGGCCATAGCAGAGAGCTGGATCGGAAGTGGAGCAGCTGGGACTAGAACCAGCACCCACATGGGATGCTGGCACTGCAGGCTGTGGCTTTACCCACTACACCACAGCGCTGGTCACTCACATATGTTTTTAAAAAGTGTAGAGAAAAAACTGAGTAAAGCACATTAAATTGCTATTTTCACTGAGCAGTAGGATCATGGGTGAGTGTTTTCCCTTCTATTTTGAATTTCCTTCAGATTTTTACTATGGACATATATAATTGGGGAAAAATAATGTCCTTTCAAAATATTTTATGTTTCCCTCCAAAAAAGTAGGGCTTGAACCATTTAACTATAAGAATGTTAAAGTCTGGTAATAACATGGGCATAACTTAGCATTTATGCTGAAATTCAGTTTTTATGCACGTACAAATGTCTGAGCAGGTCGCTGGCTAGCACTTTGGGTAACGGGCAGCAGCCAGATGAGTTCTTCTCAAGTGTGGGTGGGCAGTGTGCTGTGGTCTCTTGGCGGGGTGCGCCATGCTGTGCTCGGTGTGCGTGTGTGAGGAGAGCGGCAGGGTTCTGCCCGGGACTTGGTGCTGAGCGTCCGGCCTGTGCGATCTTGTTGTAGGAGAGTGACACCTTCCTGGGCTGGGAGAAAGGAGCCTACAGGAAGTGGGGAAAGAGCAAGAGAAAGTGTCCCGATCTGACTCTGGAGGAGATGAAGAAGCAGGCGGCTGTCCAGTGTCTTCGGTCTGCTTCTGACGAAGTAAGTTCTGGTTTTATTTCTTACACTTAAGAGGAAAAAGGCCAAAAAAGGTCGTTATCTTACCAGCATCACGTGACTGGTATTATTTTCCCCTTTTGGCATTTTCCATATATCTTAAGTTTTATGAAATGCGCCTTTGCGTGTGCTACTCTAATTAGAATATATACAGAATTTTATAGCCTTTTTTCAGTTTAACTTAGATATTTATTCCTGCTATTATTATTGTCTATTCTTTTCAGTGGCTAAATTGTTACATTTTATCAAGTACTTTTTAACAGTAGTAGAATACTTTTGTTATTACTGGTTATTTGGTTTGCTTTTGTCACACTGTTGAGGATATTTTATGTGTGTGTTTTCTCCCCGCCATGGTCAGTGTTATTTCTTCTGGATTTAGTCCTGGGGTAGACAGCAGTTCTAACCCTTCAAGAGCACTATCTGTGTTCATATCTCAGGATTTTTTGTTTGCTTGGGGTTTTTTTAGAAACTACTACAAGATTATTTGTCTTCTAAGATTTCTAAAATTTATTTGTTTGATAGTCAGAGTTACAGAGAGGGGCACACACACGCACACACACACACACACACACACGCAGATCTTCCATCTCCTGGCTCACTCCCCACGTGGCTGCAATGGCCAGGGCTGGGCCAGACAGAAGCCAGGAGCAGGAGCTTCTTCCGGATCTCCTGTGTGGGTGCAGGGGCCCGAGCTCTTGGACTGTATTTTGCTGCTTTCCCAGACCGTTAGCAGGGAGCTGGACCAGAAGAGGAGCAGTACCCGTGTTGGATGCCGGCGTCGCCGGTGGCGGTTTCCCCTACTACACACAGTGCTGGCCCCGGTTTCTTGTTTTTCAACACTTCATGTAAAATATTTCTGATGTCTTTGAGTGTGGGGAGCAGCTCGGACTAGACTAAGTTACTGGAATTAGGACTTATTCTGTGCATCTGCTCTCCCACAATATGGCGCTGGGAGAGGAGAAAACAGCTTCTACGCAGCTGCCTCCAGTTCAGCCAATAAACTGTAGGACTTGCTCCTGATTGGAGGAGAGCAGCGTACTCGGCGTGTGGGCAGCCGAGTTAGGATTGGCGGAGGAGGACTATAAAGGAGGAGAGAGACGGCATGCACCAGGAACATCTAAGAGGAACATCTAAGGGGAACACCTGTGCAGCCCCCGAGAGAGCCGGCCGGCGGTGTGCCGCTCCCCTGCGGAAGTGGGGAATGTGGCCAGGGGGAACTGCCCTTCCACGGAGGTGGAAGGGACAGTAGCCAACCTGGGAAGAACCAGCAGCAAACCCGGGAAGGGCCGAGCAGACCAAAGAACAGCGCAGGGTCCTGTGTCGTTCCTCCACGAAGAGGGGGAGCGACATAATGGTGCCGTGACTCGGATATGAAGCCTAGGCAGGGTTTAGTGTCGTTCCTCCACGAAGAGGGGGAGCGACATTTGAGCTCCTGAAATTACGGAATAATTGTAGAATAGGATAATCTGTTTAAATTAATACTATAAATTCTTACTTGCTTTGGCCACGCTGTTGGGGGCAGTGTGGTCCAGCCTCCAGAAACTGCTCCTTGCTCCGCTGGAACCGAATGTCTGACGCTGGGCTAACCAGCCTGGCTCCGTTGGGTAATCAGCAGGAGTTTCTGTCTGGCTACTGCCTGCCATGTATGCTTTTTTTTTTTTTTTTCTTCGACAGGCAGAGTGGACAGTGAGAGAGAGAGAGAGAGAGAGGTCTTCCCTCCGTTGGTTCACCCCTCAATGGCCGCTGTGGCCAGCGCGCTGTGGCCGGTGCACCACGGTGATCCGAATCCTGGAGCCAGGTGCTTCTGGTCTCCCATGGGGTGCAGGGCCCAAGCACCTGGGCCATCCTCCACTGCACTCCCGGGCCACAGCAGAGGGCTGGCCTGCAAGAGGGGCAACTGGGACAGAATCCAGTGCCCTGACCGGGACTAGAACCCGGTGTGCCGGCGCTGCAAGGTGGAGGATTAGCCGAGTGAGCCGCGGCGCCGGCCGCTGTGTATGCTTCTTAACACCTGGTGGGTGTTTCCCACTTTGGTGTTCTCACC